>NW_012153729.1:6096431-6098366 GCF_000956105.1 Propithecus coquereli
CTTCAACATGATAAGATTCATTTATGAAAAACTTTCACCTAACATTATCTATAATCCTGAAAGGCTAAATGCTTTTCCCTTAAGATCAGAAGCAGGGAGATGACGTCCACTCTCACTGCTCCTATACAACATTATGCCAGAAGTCCTAGCTGGTGCAAGAAAGCAAGAAAATAAATAAAACACATAAATAAAATAAAATAAAATACAACCAATTCTAGTGTTAGTTTAGAAGGAACAGGATACAAGGTCATTAAATAAAAATCAATTGTATTTTTATGTACTAGCAATGAACAATTAGAAATTCATATTGTCAAGATGTCAATTTTCCTGAAATTGACCTATAGGTTCACCACAATGATAGTCAAAATCCCAGCAGACTTCTTTATAGAAATCAACAAGCTTATGATTAAAATTCATTTGAAAAAACAAAGGAACTAGAATACCCAAAACAATTTTGAAAAAAATAAATTCAGAGGTTTATGCTATTTAATTTGAAAATATGCTATACTGCTACATCAATAAAGACAGTTCAGGAATAATGAAAAGACATTCAGAAAGAGGTCCATAAAAATAAGTTTAAAGTGATTTTCAAAAAAATGCCTCTATGATTTAATGGAGAATGTATGGTCTTTCCCCAAATAGTACCAGAAAAATTTGACATCTACATACCATAACAACAGCAGCAAAAGTTCTTGACACGTACCCCACAACATATACAAAAATCACTTTGAAATGGATCACAGACAATGTAAACTCTAAAACTGTAAACTTGTAGAACACATGGGGGGATATCTTTGTGACCTTGGGTTCATCTTGGAAAGGAAACAAAAAGCATAGACTACCAAGAAAAAATTAACAAATTAGATTTCATCAAAATTTTAAAATTCTGTTTTTTGAAAGGCATGTTAAGAAAATGAAAATACAAGCCACACACTAAGAGAAAATATTTCTAAAATACATATCTGATAAAGGACTGTAACCAGGATATATTCCGATGTGTTGGAAGTCAGTAATTAAACTTAATTTTTTAAGTGGACAAAAGATTCGAATACACACTTCATGAAAAAAGATATACATATGGCAAATAAGCATCAGTTATTGGGGAAACGCACATTAGAACTGAAGGAGATATCCCTGCATACCTATTGGAATGGCTAAGAATCAAAACAAAAATGAAACTTTGGCAATGCCAAATGCTGGCAAGGATGTGGAGCAACTGGAATTCTCATACACTGCCAGTGGGAATGAAAAATGGTACAGCCACTTTGGAAAACGGTTTAGCATTTTCTTATAAACATACACTGACCGTATGTGGTAGGCTGAGAAAAGGCCCCCCAAAAGGGTACATCCACATGCTAATCCCACAACCTGTGACATTACCTTACATGGAGAAAGAGTGAATATTCCTTTATATGGCAAGAGACATGATCAAGCTAAAGACCTCAAAAGAAGGCGTTTGTTCTGGGTTATCCCGTGGGCTCTAAATGCAGTCACGTGTATTCTTATGAGAGAGAGGCGGCGGGAATCAGGACAGACCCACAGAGGAGAAGGCCACGTGAAGATGGAGGCAGAGTTTGAAGTGATGTGGCTACAAGCCAAGGAACATCAAGGTGGGACCACAGCCCCCAAAAGCTCCTCCCAGAGCCTCTGGAGCCACTGCAGCCCTGCCGACACCTTAACCTTGGACTTCAGCCTCTAGAACTGTGACAGAATAAATTTCGGTTGTTTGAAGCCACCACATTTGTAGTAATTTGTCATAGCAACCTTTGGAAATTAATATACCAGATAACCAGGAAATGTCCCTGATATGTATTTACCCAAGAAAAATAAAGACATATATCCAAACAAAACCTTTACCTGAATGTTTATAGTGACTTTATTCATAATTATCCTGAACTGGAAACAACAGATATGTCCACAAAATGATGAATGGAT
>NW_012153729.1:6107521-6110218 GCF_000956105.1 Propithecus coquereli
GATATCATTTCATACCTACCAGATCGGTGAAAATGAAAAGGTTCCTTAATATCAAAAGATGAAGATGTGGACCAATAGGAACACTCGGTTTCCACTGGGGTAGAGGGGAAATTGGTGTAACCATTTTGAAAAAGAATTTGCCAGTTCACTGTAAAGTTGAATACGTGCCTACCCTAAGACCCGACAATTCCACCTCTAGGTATAAACTTAGGTACATATAGTGGTGCTTCTCATTCTCTGATGTGCATACAATTTTGTTAAAACACAGATTCTAATTCAGTAGATCTGGGATAGGACCCTGAAATTCTACATTTGACATGAAAGCTACTGTTCCGAGGGCCACACTTAGAGAGGCAAAGAGGAGTCATGTAAATCACTATTTACCGCAACATACATAATAGCCAAACCCCAAGTTTCCACCAGCAGTAGACTGGGCAAACAAATTGCAGCACATTCATACGCTGGAATATTATTTAGAAGGGAAAGTGAGTGAATCACAAATATTCACATTAAAAATAGACGAATCCCACAAATATATTATTAAGCAGAAGAAGCAAGGCGCAGAAGAAAATACACAGTAAGATTCCATTACATAAAGTTCAAAACTCAGGCAGAGCTAAATAATGTACAGGCAGACCTCGTTCTACTGTGATTCACGGATACTGTGTTTTTTACAGATCGAAGGTTTACGGCAACCCTGTGTCGAGCAAGTCTATTGGTGCCATTTTTCCAACAGCATGTGCTCACTTCATGTCTCTGTGTCACAGTTTGGTAATTCCCACAGTATTTCAAACTTGTTCATTATATTGTATCTGTCATGGTGATCTGTGGTGAGTGATCTTCAATGTTACTATTGTCATTGCTTTGGGGTGCCACAAACCACGCCCAGGTAAGACAGCTAACTTCATCGACAAACACGGTGTTCTGACTGCTCCATGAACAGCTGTCCCCTCTTCTCTCTCCCTCTCCTTGGGCCTCCCTGTTCCCTGACACACAACAATGTTGAAATCAGGCCAACTAACAACCCTACCAGGGCCTCTAAGTGTTCAAGTGAAAGTAAGAGTCATGTCTCTCACTTTAAATCGAGAGCTGGTAATGATTACGCTGAGTGAAGAAGGTGTGTCGAAAGCCAGGCCTCTGGCGCCAAATAGTTAGCCAAGTTGTAAACATGAAGGAAAAGTTCTTGAAGGAAACTAGTGCTACTCCAGGGAACGCTCGAACGATGAGCAAATGAAAAAGCCTTATTGCCGAGATGGAGAAAGTTTGAGTGGTCTGGATAGAAGATCAAACCAGCCACAGCATTCCCATAAGCCCAAGCCTAATCCAGAGCAAACCCTAACTCTCTCCAACTCTATGAAGGCCAAGAGAGGTGAGGAAGTTGAAGAAGAAAAGTTTGAAGTTAGCAGACGTTTGTTCACGAGGTTTAAGGAGTGAAGCCACCCCCCGTAACGTAAAAGTGCAAAGTTAAGTAGCAAGTGCTGACAGAGAAACAGCAACAAGTTGTCCAAAAGATCTGGTTACGATAATTGATGGAAGTGGCTGCATTAAACAACAGTTTTTCAATGTAGCATGAACGGCCTTCTATCGGGAGAGGATGCCATCTAGGACTTTCATAGCTAGAGAGGAGAAGTCAATGCCTGGCTTCAAAGCTTCAAAGAACAAACTGACTCTCTTGTTAGGGGCTAATGCAGCTGGTGATTTTAAGTTGAAGGTAATGCTCATTGCCATCCCAAAAATCCTAGGGCCCTTAAGAATTATGGTAAATCTACTTTGCCTGTGCTTCCTAAATGGAACAGCAAAGCCCAGATGACAGCCCATCTGTTTATAGCATGGCTTACTGAATACTTTAAGCCCACTGCCGGGAACTACTGCCCAGAAAAAAGGATTCCTTTCGAAACATCACTGCTCACTGACAATGCACCTGGTCACCCAGGAGCTCTGATGGAGATTAAGGCTGTTCTCATGCCTCCCAGCACAGCATTCATTCTGCAGGCCGTGGATCAAGGGATAATTTTCACTTTCCAGTTTTATTATTTAAGAAATACATTTCATAAAGCTATAGCTGCAATAGGTAGTAATTCCTCTGATGGATCTGGGCAAAGTAAATTGAAAATCTTCTGGAAATACTTTATCAATACCACTCTAGATGCCACTAAGAATGTTTGTGATTCATGGAAGAAGTTAAAATATCAGCATTCACGGGAGTTTGGAAGAAGTTGATTCCAACCCTCAAGGATAACTTTGAAGGGTTCAAGACTCCCGTGGAGGAAGTCACTGGGATAGCAAAAAAACTGGAATTAGAAGTGGGGCCTGAAGATGTGGCTGAATTGCAGCATCTCATGATCAAACTTGAACAGATGAGAAGTTGCTTCCTATGGATGAGCCAAGAAAGTGATTACTTGAGATGGAATCTGCTCCTGGTGAAGATGCTGGGAACATTGGTGCAATGACAACAGAGGATTTAGAATATTCCATAAACTTAGCTGATAAAGCAGCAGCAGGGTTTGAGAGGATCGACTCCAATTTTGAAAGAAGTTCTGCTGTGGGTAAAATGCCATCAAACAGCATCACATGCTACAGAGAAATCATAAGAGAGGAAGAGTCAATCGCTGTGGCAAATTTCTTCGCTGTCTTACTCTGAGAAATTGCCACAGCCACCCCAGCCTTCAGCAACCACCACCTGACCAGCCAGCAGCC
>NW_012153729.1:6110268-6141498 GCF_000956105.1 Propithecus coquereli
TGAAGAACTCTAAAAAGCAGTACATTAAGTAAAATAAGTCAGGATCGAAAGGCTACCTGCCACATGATTGTATTCATGTGACATTCTGGAAAAGGCAAAAGTGTAGGAACAGAAAACAGATCGGTGGTTACTGGGAGGTAGGGATGTGGGGAGGGAATTGACTACAGAGGAGCGTGAGGAAACTCTTTAGGGTTTTGGGAACATTCTAAATCTAGATGGTGGTGGTTAAATGCCCATATCAGTTTATCAAAATTAATAGAACTGTATACCTACAAGGAGTAAATTTTACTGTATATAAATTATACTGCAATAAACTTGAAAAAAAAATTATGAAATGCCAAAGAAAAAGAAACTATCCTAAAAGCCTCAAGAGTGAGAAGACAGAAAACCGACACAAGCAGCAGCAATTAGGCTAGTGGCTCCCTTCTCCACAGCAACGCCGGAAGCCAGAAGACCACAGGATAATTTAGCTTCAATATCCTGAAAGCAAATCACTGCCAACCTAGCATTCAATATTCTGTGTAATCAGTCAGAGTCTGTCGGCAACACAAAGAGGAGTCTAAATATTTTAAGCAGAAAAGGAATTAACATCGGAAATTAGGTGCTTGCAAAATTGTTGGAAGGGCTGGAGGAGTGAAAGTCAGATGTTGCAGGTGGTAAACTTGGAAATCAGAAACAAGAAGCTACAAATGAAGCCCAAAGTGGGAGGCAGAGTGGACTGTGAAGTCTGCAGATGCTGTAGGAAGCTGTCACCACCGCTGAAGAATCACACACTAGTGTCCACCACCGCTGCCAGAGGAAGGCTTAAATGCCAACTCCTCTGTGCCTTCCAAATCTCCTGCGACGGGAGTGCTGATGGCAAGAGATTCTGAAAAGTACGGGGGTGTGACTATAGCAGTATTTAGAAAAAATTATGGCAAGTAATGTGGGAGAGGAGTCTAGAATTAATATATCCTTGCATGAGTCAAGAGGAACGGAAAGGTATTGGTTAACTTTAAACCTTATGAAGCCAAGTCTGCATATAAAGTAGCTAGAGTAACTCCTAAATAAGACAGGCAGAGAACACATAATCCCCGAGTAGATGGGAACAATGGACTAGTGACTTTTTTTAAAAAGAAGCTAAAAAGTCATTCTAGAAGAAAGAGAAAAAAAGGAGAAACACACAAAAATCCAGGCAAAAAGTATATAAAAAGTGGTAGAAATTAATCTAAATACGAGTCGAGCATCCCTGCTCCAAATGTTTGAAATCTGAAATTCTCTAAAATCTGAAATTTTTTGAGCACTGACGTGATGCCTCAAGAGGAAAATTCTACCTCTGACCTCATGTAATGGGTTGCAGTCAAAATACAGTCAAAACTTTGTTTCATGCATAAAATTGATAAAAGCATTGTATGAAATTACCTTCAGCTATGTGGATAAGGTGTATATGAAACATAAATAAATTCCTCATTTAGACTTGGTCCCCTCCCCAAGATATCTCATTATCTGCAAATATCCCAAAATCTGAAAATATTCAAAATCTGAAACACTTCTGGTTCTAAGCATTTTGCATAAAGGATACTCAACCTACATGCCAGTAATCATGAGAATGAATGAGATTTTTTAGTTAAAAGACCAAGATCATCAGACTATTTTTTTTAAAAATCTAGCTAAATGTGGTTTAGAGGAGTCAGAAAAAAACGTAAAGTATGAAGGTCAAACATAAAAGTTAACGTTAAAAAAAAAGGAGGAGGAAGATATAACAAGAAAATACTACACAAAAGGAATTCTGGTGAAGCTATATTGACACAAGATAAAATAAACTTTTAGACAAAAAGTGTTATTAAAAATAATGGGATTTTCTACATAATGATAAAATGTTCAATTATTCTAAACTTTCATGCACAAAAACAAAATACAAAACTTGTAAAAATTGACAAAACTGCAAGAAGAAATAGAAAAATTCACAATCATAGTGAGAAATTTTTAATATATCCATCTCAGTTATTGATCAAGCAGACAAAAAATGACAAAGAATATAAAAATTTGAACAGTGTGAATGAGAAAGATCTCTTGGTCATATATAGAGTATTGCACCCAACAGTAGGAGAATATGCATTTATTTCAAAGCATATACAAAATAGTTACAAACACTGACTCACACCGCTAGCCTCAATAAATAATAAGACCATCTTCTCTGATGCTAATGCAGTCAAGTAAGAAATTTAGTAACAAAATGTACCCCTTAAAATTCATATATCTGGAAATTTTAAAAGATCTAAATATTCATGGCTCAAAGAAGGAATTATAACAAAAATTAAAAAAGAATTATAAATAAGTGACAAAATTATTCCATATAAAAATTGCAACTAAAGCAGTATTTAGAGGAAAATTTATACCTTTAGTTGCTTATATTAGAACTAAAGAAAGACTCAGTATTAACGATTTGAGCATTCAATTTAAGAAGTCAATAAAACAGCAGAATAAACCCAATGAAAACAGGAAGAAACAAATATTAAAGTTAGGAGCAAAACTAAAGTCACAAAACAAAGAGCAATAGAAAGAAATAGCAAAGCCAAAAGTTGGGTCTTTGAAAAGAAACTTTTTAAAAAGATCATTCCCTAGGTAGCTTACTCAGAAGAAAATAAAAATGTATGGAGGGTAGAGAATGAAAAAGACAAACAATATCAAGAATTAAAAAGGGGTTACAACTACAAAAGCCGCAATGAGTAAACAGATGAAAAGAGGTTATCGTGAAAAACTTCATGATTAGTTTTAAAACTCAGACAAAATTGGATGAATTCTAGAAAAACACAGTTTATCAAAGAAGCAGTAGAAAACCTGGAGAGTCTAATGACCTTTAAAGAAATTGAGTTATTAGTTAAAAATCTTCTAGGAAGAAAAAAACTAGGTCCAAATGATTTATCAGCAATTCCTACCAAATGTTTTAGGAATAGGAAAAGAAGAAAATTGCCCTAGATATTGTAAAAGGCTAGCATAATCTTAATTCTAAAACTAGACAAGGGTAATATTGGCAAGAAAACTCAGACTAATCTCATGCAAAAACTGCATTAGTCAGGATAGAATAGATCATTTTGCAGTAAAAAAATTCTAAAACCTCAGTGGTCTTGCACAGTGAAGGTTTGGTTCTCTCCCACGTTGTAGGGTGTTGCAGGGCAGGGTGTTGCAGCTCTGCTCCAGGTAGTAACACAGGGATCCAGGCTGCTTCCCTCTTATGGCTACAACCACCTAGAACATATGGCTTCCAAAGTCTCTACAAAAGGGAAAGCAGAGGCTGGAAAATCATATGAGATGACTCAAGGCCCAGGCATAGAAGTGACTACACTATTGTTGTGGCCCAACTTGTGTTCCCCCTTCAGCAAAAATGTTGAAGTCCTAACCCCAGAACCTCAGAATGTACCTGGATTTGGAGATAGATCTTTAAAGCAGTAATTAAGTAAAATGAGGTCATATGGATGTGCTCTAGTCCAATATGACTGGTGTCCTTACAGGAAGAGGAGACCAGGACACAGACACGTGTGTGCACAGAGGCAAGACTGTGTGCAGGGACAGCAGGAAGATGGCCATCCGTGACCCAAGGAGCAATGCCTCAGGAGAAACGAATCTGCTGACACCATGATCTAACCGCAAAGGAGGCTGAGAATTTGCTCATCTTTATGCCAGGAAAAGGAAATGCGGGGCTGAGCACACTGTGTGGTCTCTGCCACGTGAACAACGATGTCGAAGCCCTAAGGAAAATATCTCCTATGAATCAGCTAGAAAAAGACAACCAACCCAGTAGATAAATGAGCAAAACCGCAAATAGGCATTCGCTAACAGAGTAAGTAAGATGGCCCAGAGACATACGAAAAGCCGTGACATCTGGCTGCTACTCTCAGGGTGGTCCTATAAACAATAGCATGGGTATCCCTGGAGAGATGCTGGTAATCAGGAAAATGAAAAAGAAAATGCTATGGAGATATCAATTCATACCTACCAGATCGGTGAAAATGAAAAGGTTCCTTAATATCAAAAGATGAAGATGTGGACCAATAGGAACACTCGGTTTCCACTGGGGTAGAGGGGAAATTGGTGTAACCATTTTGAAAAAGAATTTGCCAGTTCACTGTAAAGTTGAATACGTGCCTACCCTAAGACCCGACAATTCAACCTCTAGGTATAAACTTAGGTACATATAGTGATGCTTCTCATTCTCTGATGTGCATACAATTTTGTTAAAACACAGATTCTAATTCAGTAGATCTGGGATAGGACCCTGAAATTCTACATTCGACATGAAAGCTACTGTTCCGAGGGCCACACTTAGAGAAGCAAAGAAGAGTCATGTAAATCACTATTTACCGCAACATACATAATAGCCAAACCCCAAGTTTCCACCAGCAGTAGACTGGGCAAACAAATTGCAGCACATTCATACGCTGGAATATTATTTAGAAGGGAAAGTGAGTGAATCACAAATATTCACATTAAAAATAGACGAATCCCACAAATATATTATTAAGCAGAAGAAGCAAGGCGCAGAAGAAAATACACAGTAAGATTCCATTACATAAAGTTCAAAACTCAGGCAGAGCTAAATAATGTACAGGCAGACCTCGTTCTACTGTGATTCACGGATACTGTGTTTTTTACAGATCGAAGGTTTACGGCAACCCTGTGTCGAGCAAGTCTATTGGTGCCATTTTTCCAACAGCGTGTGCTCACTTCATGTCTCTGTGTCACAGTTTGGTAATTCCCACAGTATTTCAAACTTGTTCATTATATTGTATCTGTCATGGTGATCTGTGGTGAGTGATCTTCAATGTTACTATTGTCATTGCTTTGGGGTGCCACAAACCACGCCCAGGTAAGACAGCTAACTTCATCGACAAACACGGTGTTCTGACTGCTCCATGAACAGCTGTCCCCTCTTCTCTCTCCCTCTCCTTGGGCCTCCCTGTTCCCTGACACACAACAATGTTGAAATCAGGCCAACTAACAACCCTACCAGGGCCTCTAAGTGTTCAAGTGAAAGTAAGAGTCATGTCTCTCACTTTAAATCGAGAGCTGGTAATGATTACGCTGAGTGAAGAAGGTGTGTCGAAAGCCAGGCCTCTGGCGCCAAATAGTTAGCCAAGTTGTAAACATGAAGGAAAAGTTCTTGAAGGAAACTAGTGCTACTCCAGGGAACGCTCGAACGATGAGCAAATGAAAAAGCCTTATTGCCGAGATGGAGAAAGTTTGAGTGGTCTGGATAGAAGATCAAACCAGCCACAGCATTCCCATAAGCCCAAGCCTAATCCAGAGCAAACCCTAACTCTCTCCAACTCTATGAAGGCCAAGAGAGGTGAGGAAGTTGAAGAAGAAAAGTTTGAAGTTAGCAGAGGTTTGTTCACGAGGTTTAAGGAGTGAAGCCACCCCCCGTAACGTAAAAGTGCAAAGTTAAGTAGCAAGTGCTGACAGAGAAACTGCAACAAGTTGTCCAAAAGATCTGGTTACGATAATTGATGGAAGTGGCTGCATTAAACAACAGTTTTTCAATGTAGCATGAACGGCCTTCTATCGGGAGAGGATGCCATCTAGGACTTTCATAGCTAGAGAGGAGAAGTCAATGCCTGGCTTCAAAGCTTCAAAGAACAAACTGATTCTCTTGTTAGGGGCTAATGCAGCTGGTGATTTTAAGTTGAAGGTAATGCTCATTGCCATTCCAAAAATCCTAGGGCCCTTAAGAATTATGGTAAATCTACTCTGCCTTTGCTTCCTAAATGGAACAGCAAAGCCCAGATGACAGCCCATCTGTTCATAGCATGGCTTACTGAATACTTTAAGCCCACTGTCGGGAACTACTGCCCAGAAAAAAGGATTCCTTTCGAAACATCACTGCTCACTGACAATGCACCTGGTCACCCAGGAGCTCTGATGGAGATTAAGGCTGTTCTCATGCCTCCCAGCACAGCATTCATTCTGCAGGCCGTGGATCAAGGGGTAATTTTCACTTTCCAGTTTTATTATTTAAGAAATACATTTCATAAAGCTATAGCTGCAATAGGTAGTAATTCCTCTGATGGATCTGGGCAAAGTAAATTGAAAATCTTCTGGAAATACTTTATCAATACCACTCTAGATGCCACTAAGAATGTTTGTGATTCATGGAAGAAGTTAAAATATCAGCATTCACGGGAGTTTGGAAGAAGTTGATTCCAACCCTCAAGGATAACTTTGAAGGGTTCAAGACTCCCGTGGAGGAAGTCACTGGGATAGCAAAAAAACTGGAATTAGAAGTGGGGCCTGAAGATGTGGCTGAATTGTAGCATCTCATGATCAAACTTGAACAGATGAGAAGTTGCTTCCTATGGATGAGCCAAGAAAGTGATTACTTGAGATGGAATCTGCTCCTGGTGAAGATGCTGGGAACATTGGTGCAATGACAACAGAGGATTTAGAATATTCCATAAACTTAGCTGATAAAGCAGCAGCAGGGTTTGAGAGGATCGACTCCAATTTTGAAAGAAGTTCTGCTGTGGGTAAAATGCCATCAAACAGCATCACATGCTACAGAGAAATCATAAGAGAGGAAGAGTCAATCGCTGTGGCAAATTTCTTCGCTGTCTTACTCTGAGAAATTGCCACAGCCACCCCAGCCTTCAGCAACCACCACCTGACCAGCCAGCAGCCATCGACATCGAGGCAAGACCCTCCACCAGCAAAAAGATTACAACCTACTAAAGGCTCCGATGATTGTTAGCATTTTGTAGCCATAAAGTGTTTTTTCATGAAGGTATGTACAATTGTTTTCTAGACAAATGCTACTTCCCATTTAATAGACTACAGTATAGTGTAAACATTACTTTTCTGTGCACTAGGAAACCAAAAAATTCACGTGACTCACTTAATGCAATATTCACTTTAGTGCGGTGGTCTGGAACTGAACCTGCAACATCTCTGTTTTGTCTATTGTTTATTTCTAAACAATATAGATATGCCTATATTGTTTAGAAATACCTACGTATCTGGTAAAACTCTGAAAAAGAGAGAAGTAAGGAAATGATTAGTAGAAACTCGGCATAGCGGAGGAGGAAGCTGACAGAGAATAAATGTGCAGGGGCTTCCCAGGTACAGGTGATGCTCTGTTTCTCAAGCTGCATGGTGACTACATGGGCATTTTATTATTATTCTTTACACAGTGTATATACATTTTATGCATTCTTTTGAAAAAAAATGTAACAGGAAAGCTTTTTATATTTAAATCTCAAGTGGCTAGTAAAATAAATCTAGTAAATTATAAAAAGTCTAGATGTTGAGAATCAAGGTTTGCTTGCACCTCTGAAATAAAACACACAACCACCTCAACTTGCAAGTCATACAATGTCGGCCACCAGAAGGAGTACCTCGGGGACATGCTCTCTCTTTCAATGTAACGTTTTTGGCTATAGACGAGGAGAGAGGATGAGCAGAACTGCGGAGTGTGTGCAGGGAGGTAACCGCCCAGCACAGCAGCCCTGTCCAGGGACTGCCCAGGGCAGAGTGGTCAGCAAGGGTTGGGGGCTAACTTCCTGGAGCAGCGAGTGAAGAGGAAAGGAATGGGAGAGGGGGGGCTGAGGACCCATCATCTTTCACTTCACCAGTTTGGGACACTCTCTGGGGAAGCCCACCTTCCTTTTCTGAATCCTGCATCAAACCTTCCCTCTCCCACCTTCCGAGGAGTACCCCACCTGCAGCTGTAACTCTGGAGCCACGGGTCCTTTGCTCTGGGGAGCAGAGCCTCTGGCTCCAAACCCTCTGCCTCCCAGAGAGGTGTGGTACGTGGGCCCAGCTCTTCCCACCTCCCTGCAGGGAACTCCTCTGTGCCGCAGCTCTGTTTGCCACTTACCACCAGCGCAAGAATGATGATGAGATTGAATTTTAGCTTAGGGAAAAGCAAGTTATAAATACATCCTGGTGTACTATTAATGTCAATAATATTAGTGCAATTATTTCCAGACTAGTCAGATGCAATAAAAGCGACAGTAAACAAGCCTGGAGCAGCCACCAGGTGAGCGCTGTGGGGGCCGCACAGCTGGCTGGCAGGCTGCTGGGAGCACATTGCCTTTGCTGCTGTCGCGTTCGCAAAGGGAGCCGTGCTGTGTGGCTGCAGCTCTGGTGCCTGCCTTCACCTCCCCCAGGTCCTGCCGCCTTCAAATAACTGAGCGAGGCGGCCGTCTCCATTCCTAGCAACAATCATGCCATAGACCAAAGCAAGACAGAGATCGAGCCCCATGTGCTACTTACAGGTGAGACACCTGCAAACTCAGAGCAGAGAGGATGGTCCAGCTCCACAGACCCACCTTCCTGAAGTCCCCGGAACCCTGGCGTTCCCCATGGCACTTCTCCCCAATTATCCGTTTACATGTCTGTCATCCCACTAGACTCTGGATTCTCCTAGGACACGGGCCAGGCATCCCTGGCGTCTCTGACGGCGTGCAGTGCAGAGCAAGGCTCCGCAAGCGTTGAGCTGTGAAACCTGCAAGGCCTCGCCTGGCTGGTGGGGAAGTCAGACACTTTGGTGGCTGAGAATGCAGGTCTGGGGTCAGGTGGGCATGGAAAAATGGCCTTTTCTTCAACTTACTGGCCGTATAACTGGGGATAAGTGACTCAGCATTCTGTGCCTCACTTGCCTCATCTGTAAAGTGGAGATTACAATGATCTTCGCCTTAGAGGGTCGTGAGGATTAGCAGAGAGGATAAATACGAGTAAAATGCATGCTGCCGGCTTATATGCATGCTTATAAGCAGACTATGATCTGTGATTATTGGAGGGGCAGTATAGTGAAGCGCATGAGCCAGACTCCCTGGGTGGGATTCCTGGCTCGGCCCCTATCTAGTTGTGTGACCTTGTGTGACCTTTGGTGACTGGGCCGGGACCAGAGTGAGACAAGCAAGGCACCTGGGTGTAAAATTTAGTGAGGTGCCTCACTCGCCACCCCGCTCCTGTCCCTATCGAACAAGCTGTTTGCTTCTCTGCGCCACATAATAAATGAAAAATGAATGTTAGCTGCTCTTGTGGATAAAATTAATTTCCCTGGAACACCACTCTATGTAGCAGACTGTCCTGATGTTGCACAAAAGCAGTAAACCTGAGCCCACCAGCACACCGAGAGGGAGGAGGCGGTTGGAGTGAGCAAAAACGTCTTTCTCGGAGTGCCCCTGCCTGCTTTCAACCAACTGCATTTTCCTGGGGCTTCAGTGGGTTGCTGTACCTTGCAAATTAAAAACTCTTTGGCTAAGCACTGATAAAAGCCCAGAAAGAAAGCTGGGAGTCAAATCCGGGAGGCCTTGGAGGCCACAGTAAGGAGTTTGGTCTTGGTTCACACTGACTGAGCCATTGCTGACCCGGTGGTTCCCACTTAGGACGTCACGCACATGACGACCCCTTGCTCCCCCGCCACCTGGGCAACCTGCTCCGCCATCTGCCCACCCAGGTTCCTCTTTCAGCGGAAGCAAAAGAGAAAAGAGGGTGACCCGGGGTGCTCCAATGCAGAGTGGAAGACATTCGGTGGCTGGCTTTTCTCCAATCAGAAAGAGCTAGTGTCCACGTTATTCTGAAAAAGGCTAAAACAGTCTTCCCAGCAGCTACCAAGCTGAGACTTTAAACAAATTTGCATGGAACACTCCCTCTGGCACGTCCTGGAGAATGTCTCCAGCTCTCCTGCTCTCCACAAAGGCCCGTATATCTTCTCCCGGGCCTTTCCAGCTGAATTTTAAAGAGGGTTTTAGAGAGCGGGTCATGACAAGCGTCTTCAGAGGGGTCTAAATCACAGCGCACAGGAGCAAAAGAGGCTATTTCTTTCCTCGAGAATTATCTGTCCACTCTGATTCGGCGATTTGCCCACCCCAGCCACGAGCTGAGAAACTTTGCAAAAAATGTGAAACTTCCCATCCTCAGTTTTCCCTCTCCCCAAATCGCTCTCAATCTCTTTTTTTCTCTCCCTTGTTCTCCCATCCCTCCTCCCTCTTCTCCTTCTCTCCATCATAAAATAATAAAGCAGACTCAAGTGCATCTAAATCCCTCCTTGAGATCGCTGGAGAGCGGGCCAGCCAGACGTGTTTACTACTAAGTGGATGCAAATTCACTTACGCTGATTTCCAAAGGAATGAGCTGTCCCTGCCACAATATTGCTTTTCTCATCACCAAATGGGGCCTTGGCTTTGTAATTTGGCAAAGCTGTCAAAACAATCAGATCTGGGAGCCTGGATGGTGTCTGCGTCGCGTCACGTCCGCCATCCTGAGAGAGATCTCACCAGCAGCCCCAGGCACCTCCGCTCAGAAGTGCGCTCCGTGGGGGAGCCCGTGAGGGGGCTTTGTGGAAAGAGACGGGTGGGCTGGGCGTGGGACGACAGCCAGAGCCAAGGTCGGGAAGGGCTAGCCCATCCCGCATAAGCTGCCCCTGGGCGATGCGGTTCTGCACCATCCAAGATGCCAAAGGAAGAAAGTTACCGACACACACGCTTGTACAGTCCTAGGCTCCGTGCAGGGATTTCACAGGCCTGCCGGGCCACAGCAGCCGGCCCCGGGACTCCAGGTCTAGAGCTCATGATGGGCAGAAAACCCACCTACTGCCCAGGCAAGCCGCAGGCTCTATCTGGGCCTGACTGGATTCTCCATTTGCAGAAGAGGAAAGTTGATGAATCTGCCCCAACTTTTCAGTCTCTAGCTGCAGGACTTCCGAGGTAATGGCCGTGAAAGCCAATCACAAGAGTTTCACGGGGGGACTACAGTGAGAGGAAACGTCGGTCCTCCTGGGGCTGGCTGCTAGCCAGGGTTCTTCGCGTCTCACACAATAGAAAATCAAATTGAACTCAAGGTGGTTTGGTTCAAGCCACCAGGAAGCTGGGGCTGTTCATTTTCTAACGGCTGCTGTAACGAATCACCACCAACGCAGTGGCTTCAAACAGCGCGAATGTGATCTCACAGTTCTGGAGGTCAGAAGTCCAAAAATGGGTTTACGTGGCTAGAATCAAGTGTCGGCAAGGCTGCATTCCTTCTGGAAGATGTAAGAAAGAATTTGTTCCTTGCCTTTCCCAGCTTCTGAGACCGTCCAAAATTCCTTAGCTCACGGCCCCTTCCAGCAACTTCGCCCTCTGCTTCCATCATGACACCTCCCTCCCCGTCTCTGGCCTCCTGCTTCCCCTGCAATCACGTCAAGCCCACCTGGATAATCCAAGATAATCTCACCACCTCAAGATTCTTAACATAATCACATCTGCAATGCCCCTTTTGTCATGTAAGTTTCTAGGGATGAGGATGTGGATGTCTTTGGGGGCCATTATCTTTCCTACCACACTGGGGTTGGGTTTCAGGTAGGGATGGATCTAGTGACTCAAACAGTATCATCTGTGTCTTTCTCTCATCTCTACCCCTACACTCTGCTTCCTTTGTGTTAGTCTTATCCTCTGTGCCTTTTCATCTAGCCTTCCTCTTCATAACCAAGGAACATGCTGCCTGTAGCCCTAAATCTTGCCATTTCAGATTAGTAGAAAAAAAAAAATCTTTCCCTTCTCCTCTCTTTCTCTCTCCCCTGGTCCAATCACCAGTCTCTATGCCAACTCTGTGAATTGGCGTAAGCAAGGCTCCTTGCGGTGCTTGGGAAGAAGGGCCTGGAAAGGAAAGGAAAATCTCGAGATGGCCAGGTTGGGGGTCAGTCAACCTAACTTGTGTATTAATAAGCATGAACTCATTCTGTAATCCAAGCCGGTGATGCCAGACACATCAGCTACTAAGTGCCCTAGCAGCAGAGCCTGATCATTATCTAGTCTCTTAAAGGCCAGGCCACCACACAGAGGCATGGGCAGAAATCCCAGACCTGCTGAGCTGGGGGCATTGACACCTGCATTTAGGTAAGGCCATGGGAGCCACAGGTGCACCCCCCTTGGTTTCACCAGGTGTCTTCATGACCTTGAAGGAAAAGACCCCACCCTCCTGGGTTGGGATGATAGTTAAGAGTAATTACAGTCCTGCTGGGCTCCAGTTGCAACAATTACGGAGTTCTGGATATGTTAATACTCACATTTGCATGGAGAAGATGGTGGAATTTGGAACATAGACCCCGTTTAGGAGCTATGGCTAGGACGACCCTACATCCAGGTCTGCCAGGGACAGTCCTAGTTTGCACCCGCTGGGGTGGTGGGTTGTTACCACTAGTTCTCCCCTTCACTCTCGGAGGGGTCTCTGTTTAAATGACAAATGTATGGCGATCCTCATATTAGCAGAAGTAGAAAAGAATTTATTTCCCCTTCTGTGGTTCAGCTTACCTCTCAGCAAGGTGGGGCTGCAAGGCAGCCTGGGGGGAAGACCCCTAAGTCACACAGGGTCCCCTCTCCTGTGCCAGCTCTAAAACCAAGGAATAAACAAACCTTCCTGTTATAGGGAGTGGGGAGCCTGTGATGTGGCTTCTTTCAGCTGTCCCCGGCCCCTGCACAGGCCCTGCTGAGTCTGCCACACCTGTCCCCTCGGGGTCCTTCACCCAGACCTCCGAGGGAACAGCTCCGCTGCTCCAGGAAAAGAACTTTTACAACTTTTCCATGAATTTATTTATATGAATACCTATATATAAGTGCATAAATGTGGTCATATGTGTGATTTCTGTGTGTGTGTACATATGTGTGTGTGTGTGTGTGTGTATACTCTTATTTTTCTTTTTTCTTGTTAGTTTGCCTTTCCTTGCCACTCCTCCTCCGTCCTCCACTCATAACCACCGGAGATCCATGTTAACACACTGGTTGGGGTTCTCCCATGTATTTTTCATAATCATATCATCCTATATAAATGTAGACATACATACACACATACATGTATATGTACGTATGTAACTTTTATACACACCCACATACGCTCACTTAGGTACACATATGCCCTTATTATACATTCTCAGCCAGCCTTTTGCCATTGTTTGTTTTGCTGAATTATATGATATTCAGTTTCTTGCTTTCCTCACTCAACAATACCCTGGGGAAATCTCTCCGAGTCCTCTGGTATTGCTCTAATTAATTGTTTTCAATAGTGTGTAACTTCGCATGGTGTAAGTGTACTATAATTTATGCACCCGGATCTCTGTGTGAATGCTCGCTTTGTTTCCGTGGGAGAAATTTCCCACATTCACCAACATATAAATGTCTTACACTTTTGCCCCAATGTTCCGGACTCACATATGATTCAAAAATCTTTTAAAAACTGTGTCAATTTGAAGAATATAATCAGACAGTGTTTTTTCCTGAGATGTCACCGTGACCCACCAATCGAACTGTGGGCACGGCTTGGCATCCTTACACAGTTAGTCACAATTAGCCTTTTGTATTCTCTCACGTCTGTTGTTTGAATGCAATTCTGAATTGGGGTGACCTCCTCCCTACACAGGAGGCACCTCAGTGTTTTAGAAGGGAATCGGTCTTTGAAACAGACAGCCCTGGGTTCAGATTCCAGCTCTACCACTTTTAAGTTGGGAGATTTGGATAAATACTCACCTTTTCCTGGCCCCGGTTGTCTTGCCTTTAGAATAGAAGTCATGATACCAACCACATAACGTGGTCAATGAGATTATGGGAACACGGGCCCCGGAGGCCACAGCCCAGCTGGCCCTCCCCTAACCCAAATCACGAATCATGTCGGGGCTTGAAGGAGAAAAGTTCAAATCAATCAATAGTGATGTTTGGGGCAAACAGTCCAAACCAGATAAGCAAACAGAAACAGGCTGTTTTTGGAATAATTGGATGCCCTGTCTTTGTTTGCGGAGCAGTGTGTGCACCAAGGATGCTTAAGGCAGCTCATGGCCAGCAAGGTCCAGGGTGCTGGTGAGCCACGGGAGGGGGGCAGCTAGGCCGGGGAAGCCCATGTGTGTGCTTGTGAGGAGGGGCCCAGGAGGCAGGGAGCTGATGGACATTTGAGGACCTGAGGGAGGGGTCCTGGGGCAGGTATGGAGGGGCAGCAGTGGCCTAAACCCTCCTACACGCTGGCCACAGGCTTTATGTGGCAGGAGCAGGTGGGTGGGCATTTCCCCGCCTGGTAACTGAGGTCACTTCCTGTCCTCGTCCCATGCCATACATCACACTTTCCAGAATTTACCCCAATCAACCCGCCCAAGGAGAAAGCAGAAACAGGCTCCACACCACAGATCTGTCATGGACTGAAGGTTTGTGTCCCCTCCCCACATTTATATGTTGAAGCCCTAACCTGCAATGGGATGGTGTTTAAAGACTGGGCCTCTGACAGGTGATTAGGATTGGATGAGGTCATGAGAAAGGGGCCCCATGATGGGATTAGTGGCCTTATAAAAAGAGGAAGAGAGAGACAGAGAGCTCGCACACACAAGCACTCTCCCCCTCCCCACCATGTGAGTACACAGCAAGAAGGTGGCCGTCTGCAAGCCAAGAAGAGAGCCCTCACCAGAACCGAATCAGCCAGCACCTTAATCTTGGACTCCAGCTTCCAGAACTGTGAGAAACAAATGTCTGTTGTTTGAGGCCCACAGTCTGTGGCATTTTGTTACAGCAGCCTGAGCTCACTGGGACAGCAGGCCTGCCTCTCCTTGTTAGGGTATAGAGGACAAAGGCCAACAGAGTGTTGTCAACATATCTGGTACCCAAAACTGAGTCCCATGGCCAACACAAGCCACATGTCTCATCTATTGCCATGCTTAGGGGAGGGGGCCTGTGGCCAAGACAAGTGGAGAGGCACCAGGCTGCAGGACTCGATGAGGGGCCTTTCTTGTGGACAACTTACCCAGGACTCTGAGATAGTCCTTTACAACCCCCTTGGTGCTAAGCCTGGTGTCTCGCACACAGTGGGCGCTTTATACATGTCTGGGGAGACATTGATTAAAAATAATAAGTGGTGGATACAAGTAGATGGGCAGAGAGTTCGGACCAGCCGTTGCTTGGATTGGTGGGAAGAGTGAAGTCCCCCCAAAACCCCAGGCTGAGCCTGGCACCCAGAGTCCCACCAGGGAGGTGGGAACCACCACTATTAATTATTGGGGGGGTGTCATTCATTAAAATCTCCAAAAAGGGAGTCACATTAGTGGCCAGGCACACTGTTCTCTTCCCTTAAGGTAGGAAGATTTATTGCCCAAACTTATATTTTATCGTGCACAACCAAATAAAAATGATCGATTCCCCTGCCCGCCTTACAGCATCCTTCCACAGTTATCAAAGTCTCTAAAAATGTTTTCTTTAAAAAAAAAAAAGGAGGTTGAAAGAAAGAGAGGTGGAGAGAGAGCAAAGCAAGAAGAGGCTGGGAACGCCGCTTGCTGGGGGCCATCCATCTTGTCAGCTGCGGGCCATGTAACCTTGATGTCACTATATTTCCTGCTCCTATCCAAATTTACAATGTGCCAGCCAAGGAGATGGAAATGCAAGACCTCCCCCTTGGAGGTGGATGCTAGAAGGTTCTTAGAGAGCCTGAAAGAGGGAAGCACCCTGGCGCAGAAAACTCTGAAAAGGCACCGAGCTCTTTGCAATTTTCCCTGAGTTGGGAAAACCTGGCCTCCAAGGCCAGGGAGATGGATTTGAACTCCAGGGCCCCAAACACATTCGGCAAGAACCCCTTTTGTCTCTGGTCACTGAAGAACAAGCAGTTTTCCACTTTAGAGGGCCAGAAATTTACCACGCAAGTTAGGGGATGAGGGCGTCGAGCGACGAGACAGACAAGGTGTGAACAGAGCAGAAGGGAGGTGCTCGCCCCACAGCAGAGCGCAGACCGCGCAGGCCCTGTGCACAGGACGCACGGACGGGCAATTGCACGTCACCCATCTGTCCGTCCTAGTAGGTCCCTGAGAACCTTCAGTTCACCATTTGGTAATTTAATTTTACTAAATGCCAAGTAATACAATTGTATATCACCCATTTCCCTGGTATGTTGTGAATTCCTACAGGACAAGGATAAGGCTCTCTCTCTCTCTCTCTGTCTCTCTCTCTCTCTCTTTCTCTCTCTGTCTCTGTCTCTGTCTCTCTCTCTCTCTCTCTCTCTCTCACACACACACACACACACACACACACACACAGGCACCGAGTGCTTTCTGTAGGGCTCTACTGAAGCCTATTTGCTCAAGAGTGGGAAAACTGTGTTCTAAAATTCCATAATTCAAAATTTGTTACTATGTCAGTCCGTTCTCTTTCCAAACTAGATCTCATTGGTTAGGTCTTCCTGGACTTGTTTCTGGGCAGATCGAGACATCTGTCCTGTGTTCACAGCTCAGTTCATGCTCAGGCTGTTCCGTTCTGACTCCCGGGGCTCCCTACACTGCAGAGGGGCCCCGGGCTCTGCAGCACCGTTGGGGCTGCAGCCTCCCGGAAGGCTCTCTCCAGTGCTCCAGGTTTTCCGAGTGCGCGAGAGCTGTGCATCCTTCCGGGAGTGTTTTCCTGGCGCGGCCTGGAAGGCAGCCATGGATCTGTCTCGGACCATTTGCCTCGGACTCCCAATGCCAACCCTAACAGACACTTCCATCAGCCCGACGCGCCAACGATCTATACGCCATTAACCAGGCAACATCAGACCTCCCGACTCGGCCTCCTTTGTGGGAAGGGGTGCAGAGGAGGAGGAGGAAGGAGGGAAGAGGCACAGAAGAGAGAACACCAAGTCCTCCGTTTCCTGTAAGAATATGATGATGGTGATGATGATGACAGCAGCTAACAATGACAGAGCTCACTGTGTAGCCAGTACTCTTCGAAATGCGTCCCGTGGAGTAGCTCGTCTCATCCTCACAATCACACAGTGCGATAGACACGATTATTATACTCACTTTACAGATGGGGAAACTGAGGCATGGAGCTGTTAGGAGACTCCCCCAGGTCACAGAGCTGGTGAGTGGCAGCGCTGGGGTTCGGCCAGATTGCTTGGCTCCAAGGTCCGTGCTCTCAGCCGCTGTGTTCACTGCCTCTCGCCGTGGCCGGGAAGCCGCCGTCGAAACAGCCTGCAGAGTGTCCAGCTCCAAGCGGGCAGAGGAATCCTGCTTCCCCAGCTGGCGGCTGCTACACTGCTGGGACTGGCTCCCCACTCAGCAAGCAAAGGAGAGTCCTTGCTCAGGCCACAGAGAGTGAAAACAACATCTTCTATTCCTCCTAGAAATAACAGTGTCTAAGCTGCTTCCTTAGTCAGAGCCCCTCGGATCATCTGTCATTTCAGGCCCCAAACCTTTCACCTCTGAGGTTCTCGGTGGCCAGAGCTCCAGCTGCAGCTCCCCAGCCAGACAGCTGTGCCGGGGGCTGATCTCAGAGTCCCCTCTGTGCCAACAGCCCCTTCTCACACAGGAAGGGTGGAACAGGGTAGAAGGAGATGTGGGGGAAGGGAGGGATGGACGAGGTGTAAGGAGGTGAGAAGGCAGGGAGGGACGGTGTCTTTCTAAACTATCCAGACACTCCCCGCACCCTTCTTTCTAGGAAATCACACAGTCATTAAAACAGAAGCTTCGCTACAATCCTAACACCTGCCTAGTGGCAGTACATGTAGCAGCTGGTGACCCAGTGCCACTGACCCAGGACTGAAAGGGCTTGGTTCTGGGCGCGTGAGCACCCGCACCCTCAGAGCCTGGCCCCAGAGGCCTCTTCCCACCCTCTGCCCCCAGCCCTGGGCCCCAACCCTGCTGGACTCACTTATCCTTTAGGCCAGCTCAATCCCTCCCTCCTCCAAGAAGCCTCCTCTGACTACATCCTTCCTCTCCCTCCTTCCCAGCGCTGTTTAGAGTTTGTCGCCCAATTTAACACCGGCTGCTGTACAGTGCTGTATTGATCTTTAATCTTGTAATCCAGATCTATAGCACATAGCCTGTGTTTTTGCCCTGCGGCAACCCTGAATGAATTTAATGTTTTCAGTGTTTAAGAAACAGACTCATAGAACTGTGGAGCATTAACCCTCATTTTAAAAATTTGGGAGCAGAGGCTCTGAGAAGTTAAGTGACAGGCCTGGCACCACGTGGCTGGTGCGCTAGAGAGTTGGGGCATACTGAGCTTGGCACCCCCTTCTCTCTCCTCTGCAACACAGGGAGCGTCGTGTCCAGGTCAGGTTTTCCTGAGAGCAGACCCTTGGAAGGATGGGGTGCCAGGGCTTTATTTGGGAGGCATTGGCAGGAGGCAGTGTGACAGAGGGAGGAAGTACCAAAGGAAATGAGGGAAGCCCATTAAAGACGCACTAATGACAGGTTACTATTGTGGGCAATGGGCCCCAACCCTCGGGGCCTCCGAGAGGCTGCAGAACTCACCAGGCAGCTGGGGCGTTTCCCCAGGAACCCCTGTCTCTCAGCGCCAAGAGTTCCACTTAGGAAGTTAGCTCCAGCACTTCTTCCGTGGCCAAAGAACCCCCAGAGGCAAAGAACAGCAGTTGTTGGGGTGCAGAGTCGCCCGCATATGTGCAAACTGTCCACCACTGAGGCTGGGGTGACCTCCAGTTGGGTCCAGGAGGACAGGCGGGCCACACACAGGGTCTGCCACACTCAGGAGACACTTGCCATCAGTGGGAGTAGACTTGGGAGGCCCAACTTCCTTTCATATCTGTGTCCGGTTCTCTTTTGTTGCGGGAGCAAACCTCTGCTCCAAGATGTCAGATGAAAGAAGGGCCGCCCCTACCCCGTCCCCACCCCAGGGACATATGTCATCACTGGGAATGTTGAAGGAACACAGGGAAAGTGTGCTGTCCCATGACATGTGGGGGTGATATTTGGGGGTGCTGCACACCCCAGCTGCCCTTCCTGCATGTGTGAGGACAAGGCTGCCCCCGCCAGGCCCTTTCTTGCTGGGCACGGCCAGGTGCAGGGCTCCGGAGACACACCGTGCAGGTGAGGGGGGACGTGAGGGTGAAGCAGACCCCTCCCAGCCTCCTGCACCCCCAGAGGAAGGCAGGTCGGGGCCTGAGCGTTTACAAGCCTGGCAGGCGGGCTCTGTGCACAGGGGTCTCTCTGGAGCCAGGGAAGAGACAGGATTGCCCAGCACAGGTGGCCATAAAGAAGAAATGGAAGCAACAATGTCCTCCAGTGTTTGACACAGCTCCTGACACGCTGGTCTTCAGCAGGCTGTGTTCTGAGTTTACGAGGCAAATGTACTTGTCACTTTTGCCTCCTGTCCTAAGGGCCAAGCTCACCCCTCGGCTTGGAAATATGGCCTCTCCATGTGCCTTGCTTCCCTGCAAGGTATCCCGAGCATAGTCACACTCTCTACACACACGCACACATGCACGCGCAAGCTCACCCGTGCACACACATGCTCACACGGAAAGCGCCTGAGCAGGAGTCAGCCAACCCAGATCCCAGCCTCCCCCTGCCTCTAACTCGCTGCAAGCTCTGGGACTACACCCATCCCTCACTGGGACTTATTTTTCTAAAGAACCCCCAGGGCTGCTCAGCTGCCCCATCCAAAGAAGTTACAGCCCCGGG
Organism: Propithecus coquereli; assembly: GCF_000956105.1. Classification (NCBI taxonomy): domain Eukaryota; kingdom Metazoa; phylum Chordata; class Mammalia; order Primates; family Indriidae; genus Propithecus; species Propithecus coquereli. The sequence goes on from NW_012153729.1 coordinate 6,129,638, forward strand.
ATGGACAAGAGGAGCCCCTCTGCCCACCACACCTTCTCCCCTGCAACGCAGTGCACTGACGCACCAGGCCCGCCAGGGGACAGAAGCGGATGTATTGGTGGTTGATCGCATCCTGCTTCGCCCTTTTGGCAACAGGGATGAAAGTCTTTGAGCAGATCCACCGAAATGGCCCGGCGGGGAATGAGCCTCACCAGCCCTCGCTGGAGTGACACCCCAGCCTGAGTGCCACCCCTCACTCCCACCGCTGACTCTGCTTCCATAAGCAGACAGGGCGGTGCTGCCAGTGGCTTCCGAATGGTGACTGGGAAGCTGCGGGGGGCGGTTCCCCATCTCCCCCTCTGCCTATGACACTGTGGGGACAGTGTCTCAGGATCCTGGAGGCCAGTTCTTTGCAGGAGGGCTTTTCAACAGGACTCCCCCGAAGTCCCCCAGATGGCAGGCCTAAACCAAAGGGCTTTTAGGAAACAGACCCCCACAGCCAGCCACCCACCTTGGAAGACAGGGCCCAGATGTGCAGCTGGGTGGAGCGAGCCCCGGAGAGCCCACACAGGCCGGCCCACTGTAAGCCACTCCCTCCAATAAGGGGCCTTGGCTTGGCATTTGTAGTATTTGGTTTTTGTTTGCTGAGATTAGGAGACCTGCTTACAGTGCTTGGCTTTTGCAAGGCACGTGTCAACCATCTCACCTGTTAGTGTTCTGCATTCCACGGCCAGGTGATCGTCACCGTACCCCAGGTGGGGAAACTGAGGCTTTGGGAGCAGGAGAGTCTGCATTAAGGTCATGCAGCGAGTCATCAGCTGACTTGCACCCGATACTCACTCCTCACCATGCCCTCTGACTCCTGAGTCAGGAATAAGTTGGGGGTGGGGGCGGCAGGGAGGCAGAGGGGCCAAGCTCCTCTTGGAGGCCTGGGGCACAGCCGTTCCTTTTGCCAAGGAGGGCTGTGACCAGCAGGTCACTGGGAATAGGAGATAGGTTTTCCAAGAATGCATAAAGAAAGGAAAAGAATAAAGGGGTGCAGGGGACCCACGTGGCTCAGGACACCCTCTGCAGCAATCTCTCGTAGCGGCGCGGCCAGCCCCCCACCTCGCGCCTTCCCTTTCTACATCAACATTCAATCATCTTTCCCATTCACTTCGTCTCTTCCATTTTTATCTTACTCTGCCCGTGAAAATTGGTGTGAAATAAAAAGGCGACCCTGCCTACAGATGTAATCAATTGATTTGGCAGGTAGCCCGCAGACACCGGGAAGGGGACAGCCGATTTTCAGTGGGCATCCCCCACTTCATTTTCTTTCTGTCCTCCCTCCCTTCTGGGCTGTCCATCCCCTTCCTTTTATTTTTCTGTCTCCTTCTTTTGTGGCCTACTTTGATCTTCTTGGTATTTTCTGCTTTGCATGTAATGGAAATAAACCAGCCTATGGGTGTCCCCGCCTTTCCTTATTTCTATTATTCTGTATGCGAGGCAGGGGAGGAGAAGATGCACTGTCTCTGCAGGACGCTGGGAGTCACTCAGTGCTCTCAGGGGTCTCCTCAATCTTTCCGGGGAGACGGGGCCAGGTTCAAGATCTTGAAGGATCCCAGCCTCCCACCCCAGGCAGGAGACGAGTCTATAAAATGAATCCCGGAGTGGAAGGCCTCTCCATCATCCAGGGTGGAGCAAATGTCCTGGGTAGCAGAATTGTGCATTTTCATTCATTAATCCATTTATTTAAAAACATTTATTAAGCATCACTATGGGCCAGGCACTGGGGATACAGAAATGAACAAAGCAGTCACAGATCCTGCCCCAGTACATCACCTGGAGCGTAGTAGGTGTTCAATAAACGGTGGTGGCTGTCGGTTATCATTATTCTGGAAGTCTCTATTATAGCGCAAGATATTTATTCGTGTTCGATAAATATCAGTTTCCTCCCTTCCAGCGGCAAGAGACATTATCTTTGCCTGATATCTATGTATTGGTCTTTGTTATTGTTTTAATACAAGGAAGAATGGAGGAGTGAAACAAAAACGTTCCCTCCGGTCTAGTCTAGAGTAGAAGATAGTCATTAAACACAAAACAAGCCCGTAATTAAAAATTGTGATAAGTGGTATGAAGCAAAGGCACACGGTGATACATGAGGACTTAATTTAGAAAATGGTGGGAGGAGGATTCCGTGGAGCCGGCATCTTAGAGAAGCGTCACTTAACCCGGTGGCTCTCGAATTGGGGTCCCCATAGCAGCAGGAATGTGATAGAAATGGAAGCGCTTGGGCCACCCCAGGACGACTGAACCAGAAACCCGGGGGACCAGGCCCAGCTATCTGGGTTTCAATAAGCTCGCAGGTGACTCTGACACTCCTCAAGTGTGACAACATGAGCTGAGACTGGAAGGAGGAATCAGAGTTGTCAAGTGACAGAGAGAGGGAAGGCTGGGGGCAGAGAGAACAGCAGGGACCGGGCCCTGAGGCAGAGAGACCCGCAGGGCTGGGACACAGCGGGGGAGGGTGAGAATCAGACCTTGCAGCGCCTTAGAAGGACCATGGAGAGTGGCTTTTCTTCTAAGTCACTGGGATCCCCTAAAGGGCTCTGGGTAGAGGAATGACAGCGCCTGATGTTCCCGTGGTAGAATCCTGTCACCGCCCCACGCTGCTCCCAGCTGCTCCTCGTCCCTCCCTGGCCACGCCCGCCCGGTGATGGGCCCCTTCTCAGCCCTTCCGGCTTGCCCAGGCTGGTGCAGGAGGTCGTGGTGGAAGCTCTTTCTTTTCATTCTATGTCTTTGGATACCTGATGGGATTTTCTGTCTTCATATATTATTTTTACCTTTTTTTCAAATTTTAATACAGGGCATCAAAACAATAAGATTATAGGTTATTTTCATTTCTGCCCCACAAGTTCCTGAATTTTATGAAATAAGAGCAAACAAAATTTGATGAAGCCAATATTCATCAGATACTATTATGTATTGATTGATGACACTCTCCATTCAACACGTATTTCCTGAGCACCTGCTATGCCCCGGGCACTCAGGCCTGGGGACAGAGAGAGGCACAGATCTTGCCGCCGTGGAGCCTCTGTTCTCACGGGAGGAGTCAGACCAACAGATCCATCCAGAAAGCAAAACATATGCCAGAGTTTGCCCAGGAAGGGGAGCAAGGCATGCCGGGGCGGGCTGGTCGGAGGGGCCTGAGACGGTGACAGCTGGGCCGAGACTGGTGGGGACAGGAGGGAATCAGGGGTTAGCAGGTCAGCCAGGGGTGGGCAGATTATAAGAGGCGAAGCAGCAAGTCTCAAGGGGGCGCTGGCCCAGGGAAGAGCAGCTGAGGGGACTTGTGGCTTCATGGAGGGAGGAGGAGAGGACAGAGAGGGGTGGGGAGGGACCTTACCAGTCACCAGGTGGATTTTTATGCGGAGTGACAGTGTGATCTGACATTCTGAAAGGGCCCCTGGCTGCTTGCTGAGAACAGCCGTGAGAGGGGTAGGCAGGACGGGAGGCAAGGAGCCCGTCGGAGGATCTGCCGCAACTGCAGAGGGGAGAGGAGGGGGTGGGTGGGAGCGGTCAGACCCTGGACCCACGGGGCGTCTGTGATCTGCTGCTGGGTTGGGGAAGGGAGCCTCCAGTTTCCGGAGCAACTGGAAAAGCAGCACTGCCGTTCATGGAGACGGGAAGATGGGAGGAGTAGGGCCTTTGATGGGGAGGGGTTGCTGGTTAATTCGGTTTTGAGCGTGTGAGGTTTGAGATGCCATCGTGTGAGTTCGCATCCTTCAAGGGGCAGATGCCAAGATTCTACAGGATTCTACCACACGAACATTAGGGGATCCCAGGACTGGGGGGAAGCCGGGGCAGGATAGAGGAGAGGGAGCAGGAGCGAGCAGACTGGCGTGCAGGCCTGGCACCCACGAAAGGGGAGGGGAAGGGAGGAGGCCGGGGACCAGGTCAGGCCTTGGCCAAAATCTCCCCTCAGGGAGCCCCACATCCCATAGGGGTGGCCTGCACGGGCACCGCCCCCTTCCCTTACCCCCACACTCAGGCACCTGCTGGGAAGCTCCCGTGGCAGCATGCCCAGCTTCAGTGCGCCCCAGGGGTGGCCAGGCAGGACGGCAGTGGGGTGTCGGTGTCCACTGTCCCCTCAACAGGAGATGCGAGCGCGGCATTTTCCCGGCTGCCACAGCCTATTAGACACATAAGTGGAAACATGGAGCAGTCAGTTAGATATATGAGCCTGGAGTTCAACGCAAGGTTCAAGGTAGAGATAAAAATTTAAGAGTCTTCAGCTTATAAACGGTATTTAAAGGCGCGAGAATGGATGAGCGTGTGCGTGGTTGGCAGAGGCGAGCGGTCCGCGGACCAAGCCCTGAGGCTCGGCTGCATTTGGAGGCTGGGAGACGGGGGCCAGCAGTGGTGACCAGGTAAGCGGGAGGGAAACCAGGAGTCTGGGGGTCCCAGAAGTCAAGTAAACGTTTCCTGAGGAGGGGCACTGCCTTCCGGAGTACCACCAATCACCACCGATGTGCAGCTTTCGCTGCGTCCCCACCCTCAGCTGCCTCCTCACCTGTCCTGCGTGCTGTCACGCGCCCTGTGCTGCCCGATCCCCGCTCAGGGCCAACGCAGCCCCTCCCTCGCTGCTGATGCCCAAGGTACAGCCCCTCCCCGGGACAGCCTGTGCCCAGGACGGGGTGAGGCAGCCCCCTGCCGCTTTGGGGGTGCCTCGAAAGGGCCGCCCTGCTCTTGAGCTCCTGGCGGGAGCTGAAGCCTCCCTCGCAGTTGCAGGGCTGGGAGCTTCCTCCGTCAGAGTGACGGGTCACCGACCCCACGGGGCTGGGGAGCACGGGGTGCTGCCTGCTGCCTCTTCAAGAACCTACTGGATGCTTCTGTGGGAAATAGGAAAGGCACAGACTCTCTGGCCACTCCGTTCTAAGCTGTGACCCTCTTCACCCCCTCGGGACACTCCTGTCCCCCTTTCCCACTGTTTTTCCTCTTTTCTGTGGCACTTACCACCTCCAACCTACTATTTACTTTCCTTATTTATTTGTCTACTACTCCTTGTCCATCCTCCTTTTTTTCCTAGAACGTCAGCTCCAGGATGGCCGGGATTTCTCCGTTTTGCCCACTGACGTCTCCCAAGTGCTTAGAACAGAGCTGACTACACAGGAGGTGTCGGCACATGTTCATGAAATGAATTTACGAATGAATTGAGCATCGAGGTCGTGCAGCCAAATGTTCCCACTCCTTGCTGGAGTCCCTCCACCCCACGCAAACAGAGTGAACCCGACCTCCAAACTCAAGAGGCAGCGGCTTCGTGACGGCGATGATTCAGCCTGGGAGTTCCCCGGCTGCGGGGCCTCAGTCTCCCCACCTGCCAGGTGGGGTGCCAGCCACGGCTGCTTCACAAGATGGTCAGAGGGAGTCACTGCAAAGCCTTCCTGTAATGCTGTCCACGAGGCTGACCCTACTGCCAGAACCCACAGTCCAATCCGGGTCTGAGGCCCTGTGTGAAGGGTGTCAGTAGCCCCTGAGGAGTGCTGGGAAGGGGGCCTTTAAAAACAGCACATGAAGCCCCCATAGGAGGAGGACAGGACAGACCCATGGTAGACAGAGCGCTGCTCTGAGACAAGGAGCACACTGAGATTCTGCACAGACGGCTGCTTACGTGACAATAGGCCAGGCAGGTCCCAAGGGAAGGTCGGGCAGTCCCAGCCCTGGGCGAGCTTGCCTTCCAGAGAAGGAGAAAGCCAAGCAGCTTGGGAACCGTTAGGGAGCGGCACTTGTCAGCTAATTCAGCACAGGCCAAGGCCCCAAGAGGGACGCACGTGGAGGAAGGTGGGGTGGCCTCAGCGAGGAGGACGTCCTGGAGGAAGCCGCAGTTCAGACTCGTGCAAAAGGCTGCCAAGGGCCAGGCAGACAGAAGAAAGGGGTGCAATGGTTCCTCATAACCCAGCGGCACAGGCTTCCCAGGGGAAGGCCCAATTCCACCACTGGCTGAGTTGCAAAACCTCCCAGGACCTCAGTGTCGTTATCTGTAAAATGGGAAACTGGACTGAGATTATGGGTCTGAAAACATTTTGTAAACTCCAAGACAGGGGTTCCTACACTTGGAGATTTCATAGATGAGAGAAGTTTCCAAAAACCTGGGGCTGACATAAGCATTCTAACTTTCTATTTTGCTACCTAAGGACATTAAAACACAAACAAGCAAATAAGCAATGGCTTGTCCACTTGTCCACTGTTAGATCATCAAAGATGGAACACACTTTACGCTAAAACTGGAGGAAGGCCAAACACTCTGAATGAGAGACAGCCCTTTCAATTAAAAAAAAAAAAAAACTTATAGGGGATAAAAATGAACTTATAGGAAAAACTGACTGGTTTGTCCTTGTTTTTCTCATTTTGCCACAGACAAGGGACATTTTTCTAAGAGAACATTGTGAAACGAGAGTGCTGGGATGGCATGGCTGGATAAACAAAGGGAGCTGCCCACTGTCGGGGTGGGGCCCACAGCTGCAGGCTCCCCGGGGAGGCTGGGGGGTATCAAAGCCTCCACCCACCTGACACCCATTGGAGGGTATTGCAGGTACTGCAGTTGGGCGGCTTTCTATGAAGTTCCCTGCGAGAGGACAAAATAAGGTGCATCTCTCCACCAGAGGAGTGGGCTGGGAAGAGTCAGGACCTGGTTAGCAGTAATAGTAACCACAGCAACGCTCATGCGATAATTAGCGGCCAGGCACCGTTCTAAGGCCTCCTGAAGGTTAACCTGTTTGTGGCTCACAACAGGCGCATGAGGAAGGAACTATTACTATCTCTGTTTTGCATGAGGAAGGAACTATTATCATCTCCGTTTTGCAGCTCGGAAACGGGTGCAGAGAGGTTCTCTCACTTCCCCAAATCTCACAGCTAGTAAGTGGCAGAGCCTGGGTGCTAACTCAGCCAGCCTGGTCACAGAGTGTGTGCTCTTAACTGTCCCGTGGCACGGCCCAGAGAGACAGGAACAGGGAAATTTCTTGCAGAACCAGCCCCAGTCCTGGTGCTTGGAGGCTGATCCGAGGCAGCAAAGCTTCCTTCCCACACAAGTGGGCTGAATAGTGACCTCCAAAAAGATATGTCCAGGTCCCGACCCTCGGAACCTGTGAAGGGGACCTTATTAGGGAAAAGGGCCTTTGCAGATACAATTAAGGACAGTGAGATGAGAGAGCCCTGGATTTAGAGCAGGCCGTCCACTGAAGGGCGTCCTTATAAGAGACAGAAAGGAACAGACACACGGAGACACACAGCGGAGGGGCCACGTGACAAGGCAGAGGTGGGAGTGATGCGTCTACACGCCCAGGGATGCCAAGGGCTGCCCAGCGGCAGACGCAGGGAGAGGGGCGGGAAAGGCAGCCTCCAGAAGGAAGGATGCCCACGCCTGAGTTTGGACTTCTGGCCTCCTGAACTGTGGGGGAAGAAATTTCTGTTGTTTCAAGCCAGCGGTTTGCAGTGCTTTGTCAGGGTGGGCCTAGGAAACTCATCTGCTGCCTTTCCTGCTTCCTCTGGCCACCTTCCAAAAGTCTCCCCCACAGAGGGCCAGTTCCCCCCACCACCCCTGCCTCTTCCCACTCTCCCCTCCCCTCCCTCCATCCCCACTGAACCCTCATCAAAATGCCGGATGGGTGGGTGAGATGCCCGTAGCAACGGCTGTGATGCCAGAACCAGGATTAGGAACAGCATCAGCCCGAGACGGGGAGGAGGGGCGCGGGGCTGTTGGGGACAGCAGTGGCGGCAAGCCCCCGGTGCAGCGAGCTGCTCCCTGAGGAACAGCGCTGGGCAAGGGCCACGATGGAAAGGCCAAGAAACGCGCCGCCCGGGACCTTCTTCGTCCTGCCCCGTGTGGGCACAAAGATGTATCCATCGCGGCTGCTCTCCTCCGCCCGGCCTTGCCCTGAGGTTGTCCAGCCTGTCCTTCCCATGGAGAGTCCCCGCCCCGACGCCCCGTCCCGTCGGGAGCAGCGCCCCCTGCCGGCCCCGCCCGCGAAGCTCCGCTCCTGCCCGAGTCCTGCCGTCCTGAGCGCTCCGGCCCCTGTCCCCGCAGTCTTCCCCGCTGCTCCCACTGGCGCCTCCACCCGGCAGTGTCGCTGACGACCCGGGGTTCAAACCCTGCGGTGCGTCTGGGAGCCTCTCCTGCTCCAGCACTCCTGCACGGAGTCCCAGCCTGGCTTCCCGGAGGAAGGCCCTCCCCACGCACACCCACACCCACAGACACACCGACAGACACCCACAGACACACACAGACACATCACACCCACAGACACAGACACACACAGACACACCCACAGACACACACAGACACACACCCACAGACACAGACACACACAGACACACCCACAGACACACACACACACACACCCACACAGACACACACAGACACACCCACAGACACACACAGACACACACAGACACATCACACCCACACATCAACATACCCAACAAACACTCGCAGAGACTCACACAGACACACACACCAACACACAAACACACCGAGACTCACATGCCACACGGAGACATGCACTCACACTCATTCCCACTCACACTCCCTCTTGTGCACATTCTAACCCCCTCCACCCATATCGTGTCCAGAAGCCCAAGCATCCCAGCCACACAGGCAGTGTAGACAGCACGTGTGGTGAGAGTCGCAGAAGTGATCGGGTCAGGCAGGTGGGACTGGAGCAAGATCATCGATGCAGCTTGTGAGCTCCTCGGTGGCCAGGACTGTCATGTCCTCTTTCTCTGTCTGTCTCTTCCCCTCCCCCATGGCCCAACTCACCTCACACAGTGCAAGACACATGGTAGGTTCTTCATCAATATTTCTTAAATGAGCAGACACGACCGACCAAGCTTAGGCCTCCATAAGAGTGTGTAGTGGCCACCATTGCACACTTTGAACTCAGAGCTTCCAAGCAGCCTTGGTTAAACCCACTGGGTCATTCTCCAACAAAAGGAGAGTGGAGAAGGAATGTCAACATCCTTAGGTGTCTGCCTATGGTCCATGTACTTCCTGACTTGGAGCCTTGGCTGACAAAATCCCCCATCCATCCTGGAAAATCTCCCTACAGTTGCTACAAGCACTGTGTGTTTGGCACAAGTGGATCCTCAACTTTTGATTGTAGCATGAATAAATAAATGAATAAATCAGCAAACAAGCCTCCCTGGATCTTAGCACAGGTCTGGGTACAAGGAAGGCATCAGTCAAGGTGGGCGGACGGATGGATGGATGGATGGATAGATAGATGGAGGGATGGATAGATATTCAGATGGATAGATAGATGGATGGATGGGAATATCCTTTAAAATCTGGCTCAAAGCTTACTTCTAAGACATTTTATGGAATATTTCCACTCCACTCTGATCCCCGTCTTTCTCGGGCCTGTTCTCGGTAGGCCATGGATTCAGCTTGAGCAGCATTCCTGGGTGGTGTCAGCCATTTCACACGCATGAGAGTGTGAGCATGTGTGAACCCATCACTCCTTCCATTAGTCTGTAATTTCCTCCTGAGCGAAGACTGGGCTTTTCCATCAAGACTTCTTTGACGACACCTATAGGGCTCTGCCAGCAGCAAGTGTCCAGCAGGCCACCTGGTCACCCCTCGTTGGAGGGTGTGTGTTAGGGGAAGCTCCGGCATGGCAGCTCTGTCGCAGATGCTTCTTGGAGCAGGCGTTCTGGCTGGTGTCCATGGCAGGGGGAGGTGGAGGGACTTCTCCAGACCCAGGAGAACTCACCCCATAGCCACAGCCTCACATTTCTTCCTCTTTATCGGAAAGTGCCCAATTGATGGTCCTTTTTAGACCTTTAGGGAAATGTCTGAGTGTCTTCCTGGAGAGCCCCACTTACGAGGAAGATGACAAGGCTGTCGGAGAAGTCCAAAGCCACATTTCACAGAAAAGGAGAAAAAACAGGCCCAGGGAGTACAGAATTAGGTGCAGAATTGGAATCGCCATGGCCGTCCAACCTTTCCTACCTTTCCTATGGCCACCATGCCCCACTCCCTGTTTCCAGAGGCAAAGGGAGGAAGGAAAATGCAGAAATTTTCCAGAAGGATGCAGAAACCCCTGCTCCCAAATTGGCAGAAATCTCCTGGCTTGTATCATAATGCAGTGGTGCCGATTAATAAGACGCTCTAGCTACCTGGGCACGCCCTTGAAAGGGGACAGACTCAGGCCTCCTTCCTCAGCTGGCCTCAGTTCTGGCCAAGTCAAACTGAATCCGCAAGGAAGCGGCACAGACTCCTCCAGTGTCGCAGCCAAGAGAGACCCCGGAGAGTGCAGCGTCTCCTTCTCTAGTGTCTTCATTTGCAGGGTAGGGCTGTGATAGCACCGGTGTCGTAGGTTGCTGTGAGGACCCGGCCACTCAGACCACGTGAAGAGCTTGGCGTGTGCCTTCCACACAGCACGTGCTAAGTAGTGGTCGGTGGTGATGATTCTGATGATGAAGAAGGCAAGAATAAACCACGCCTCGACTGAGGTCACTGAGTGGCTTAGTGACAGAGCTGTAGTGGGAACACAGGGCTCTCCAGTGCAGGCCGACCCTGGGTGCCTCGCTGCCACTTTCTGTGCTTGGCTTTCTCCGCGCCTCTGTCCAGCCCCTGCTAACCGCAGCCAAAGCATCATCAGATCCAACGGTGCCCCCTTCGGGCCTCGGCCTCCGAGGACTGTCCAATATGAGGCTGACAGCGTCAGGGCGCAGAGGACTCTAATGCATAGGGCATGTTTGCCTACGAAAAGAAGGTTCCTTGGAGTTCCGCTGGCACTCCAGGGTTTTGCCTCCAAAGCTGGCAGCCTGGAACGAACAGTGGCCTGTCCTCTTCCCTCCTGCCTCCTCCTCCTGCCAATCTTCTTAGCACCCCGAGTTTAGCACCAACACTGGAGTAGGGGTCACGGTGCCTGGGTTCCAGGACAGCTGGGTTCCAGCCAGCCACCGGCTGGCTCTGTAACCTCAGGCGACTTTCTTGACTGTCCTGGGTCTTTTTCCTCGAGGCCTTCCAAAGGCCCAGACAACAGCCAGGTTCAAGGATCCCCTGAGCTCCATGGAGCTCAGGATGTACCTTATTGCAGCGTGGGGCTGTGTGGGAACCCCAACAGCTTATTCAGAAAGGCAAATGTCTAGAGCATCTCGTCCTCACCAGCCCAGCGCCCTCGGGGCTGTGTGGTCCAGGGGAAGCGCAGGTCCACCTCCCAGCACAGCCGCCGTCCATCTGGGCGCCTCTGCTTTGCTCACTGCGCAGAGAGGAGCAGGACTAACCCATCTGTTTCTGTCTGACACTTTGCAGGGTCACCTTATGTGTGGTGTGTATGATGAAACCTCCCAATGATGCCTCCTGACTGAACCAAATTTGACTTCCATAATGGCCTAAGAACAGGTCGTAGCCTGGGACTCTCTGTTACTCTGTCACAGAAATGAAGGGAGCAGTTTGCCACAATGAAGGACCATCTGCATGGTGGCCTGCTCGCCCTTGCCGGCCCCTCCTGCTATCTTTTCTGATAACGTGGACGAGAATCCTCCCACAATGGCAAGAGGGATAGACTTGCTCTCTGGAGCCACAAGTAAGCCATGGACACAGCTGCCCCACCTCCATGGGGACACGCCTTGGGACTAAAATAGTTGCTGGCGGGTGAGGAGCCGTACTGAAGAGTTCATGCTGCCAGCTTACTTCCCGGCTTTTTCCCTTTATTTGCTACACTCTGATCCAAAAAGTACGTAAGTGGAAGAAACCCTCAGATGCTGACAATGTACTACATTGTTTTCAGGGGTTATTTGTGAGCAAGGGGATCAGAGAGTTGAGTGGGATTAGAAATATGAATTTTCAATTCATTTTTGTTTGTTTTCAATTTTTCTATTTTTTGTAGAGATGAGGGTCT
>NW_012153729.1:6141548-6164693 GCF_000956105.1 Propithecus coquereli
CTCCTGACTGAACCAAATTTGACTTCCATAATGGTCTAAGAACAGGTCGTAGCCTGGGACTCTCTGTTACTCTGTCACAGAAATGAAGGGAGCAGTTCGCCACAATGAAGGACCATCTGCATGGTGGCCTGCTCGCCCTTGCCCGCCCCTCCTGCTATCTTTTCTGATAACGTGGACGAGAATCCTCCCACAATGGCAAGAGGGATAGACTTGCTCTCTGGAGCCACAGGTAAGCCATGGACACAGCTGTCCCACCTCCATGGGGACACGCCTTGGGACTAAAATAGTTGCTGGCGGGTGAGGAGCCGTACTGAAGAGTTCATGCTGCCAACTTACTTTCCGGCTTTTTCTCTTTATTTGCTACACTCTGATCCAAAAAGTACGTAAGTGGAAGAAACCCTCAGATGCTGACAATGTGCTACATTGTTTTCAGGGGTTATTTGTGAGCAAGGGGATCGGAGAGTTGAGTGGGATTAGAAATATGAATTTTCAATTCATTTTTGTTTGTTTTCAATTTTTCTATTTTTTGTAGAGATGAGGGTCTTGCTATGTTGCCCGGGCTGGTCTTGAACACCTGTCTTCAAGCAATCCTCCCACCACAGCCTCCCAAAGGGCCGGGATTACAGGCATGAGCCACTGCACCTGGCCTTCCTTTCTTAATTTGTACACATATTTTAAGTTTTTAATACATGTTTAACTTTTTGTATTTTCCAAATTAACAAAAAAGCAAGCACCTTCCCTGGGGAGGTGGAGAATGCGTATGTTGAAAGGCCTGAATCCTATCTTGCTGCAAGCTGAGGTGCAGGTGGGGAAGCAAGGAAGGCTGCTGAGCCCCAGAAAGGTGTGGGATTTGGTGGGGGCCGGGGAGGGGTGTGTGGGGAGGACTGGAAGGAAAAGCCCTTGGAGGAATGAGATGCTAACCCACAGCTCCCAGCATCACTTACGACTTAGTATTTGATAACTTTGCAGGATTATATAAAGAACACATCTCACCAACATCCTACGTCTTTGTTTTGTTGTTTACATACATTGCTGGATTGTTTCCCTGAAAGGGTTTCCGGCCTCCGCACCTTCGTCACTGTGCACGGATTTGATTTCGCAAATGGAGGCTGTAGCCTGGGGAAGGCACTGCTGCTGTCATCACTGGATCACTCTGTCTTCTTTCCTCCTGCAGGACTTGAGGGATTCCCAAGATGACTTGTTTGGGGGTTCTGCTCTGGAGGGTGGGGGAGGGGAGATGAGAAAACTTTCCAATAGTGGCTCTTGAGTGAACCAAAATCGGTATTGATAACAAATGGTGCAAAAAAAGTCCCAGTCAAGGAGCTGGTATAACCCTGCATCGCAGAAATGGAGGAAACTGCTTCTAACATCACCGACTCCCGTGGGCTCTTGGGGGAAAGTGCTGGGAGCCTCCGCTCTGCAGCCCAGCCCAGGCGACCAGCTCCCGCCCCAGCTGCTGGGCTGCGGACAGAGTCAGGGCAGATCCAGCTCTACTGAAGATGGGTCACCTTGAGGAAGTATCAGTTTAAAAGCTCTGTCAGAAGCAGCCTGGAAAAACTGTCAGAGGCTCTCACATCCCTAGCACGGGCGAATCTTGACTCCTCGCATGACAGCAAAGCCCAGGGGTGTGCCATTCTCAGACAATTCTTGGCAAAATGCCTCCGGATCTCACAGTCCTTGCAGGAGTGTACAAACGGCCAAGAGGGCAGGAACACAGCGCCGGCAGCGTCGGGCCCTCGCTCAGGAAGACGTTTCTCTGATCACTTCCTGCAAGGCCCTGAGCCAAAGTCTGTGAAGTCCCCGTGCATTTTTTTTCTTTCACTTTTTTATTATAAGAAATGACAATTGAATACAAATAAACAGGACAGTGTGATGAACCCCCATGAACTCGTCACGAAGCTTTAACAATTATCAACATTCTGCTGTTCTCCTTTCATCTCTCTCCTCCCACTCAACACCTCCCCATTTTATTACTTTTCTGCAGTTTTTTAGATAAGATTTATATACGTTGAAATGCACAAACCTTCACTCTACGATTTTGATAAATAGACACGTCCGTATAACCCAACCCCTCATTACACTATAGAACATTTTCGTCTCGCTAGAATGATCTGTAGTGTCTCTTCCCAGTCAACGGCCCCCACCCCTGCCAGGCACCCGCTGTTCTGAATTTTTTCACTGCAGATTCATTTTGCCTGTTCTAGAAATGCATACAAATACACGATACGGTATGTACTCTTTTACGTCTGGATTCTTTCTATCCGCATAGCTACAGCGAGATGATTCCACGTTGCTATTAATACGTCAACACTAGTTAGTTCCTTCACTATTACTCAATAGTTTTCCACACTCGTGTATGCTCTGTGCTGTTGAAGGGCATTTGCATTTTCCCCAGTTTGGGCCGTGATTAAATGAACCGCAATACGTTATTACATGCAAGACCTTTTTGGACGGCATTTTTCATTTCTCTTGGATAAACACCTGGAAGCGGACTTACTGGGTCAAGGGATAGGTATACAGTTAACTTTATGAGAAAGCCCCGAAACTTTCTCGAAAGTGGCCGTAACATTTTACACTCCCACAAGCCATATGTGAGACTTCTGGCTGCTCCGCGTCCTTGCCAACGTTTGTTGTTGATAGTCTTTCGGTTTTGAGAATATTTTCTCTCCGGTTTGTGGCTTGCTGTTTCTTTTTCTTAATTGTATCTTATGATGAGGAGTTTTTAATTTTGAGAAAGTCAATTTATCAATTTTTTTCTCTCATTATTTTCAGTGTCCTGTAAAAAAAATCTTTATTTACCCTAGAGTGCAAAGATATTCTCTCTCTCTCCCTAAAAGCTTTTTAATGTTAGTTTTTATGTTTGGGTCTATCATTCATCTCATATTAATTTTTGTATATTGTGGGAGGCAGTGGGTGAAGTTCTTTTGTTCCCCCCATGTGGACACCTAGTTTTTCTAATAGCATTTGCTAAAAAGATTTTTCTTTACCCATTAAAATGTTTTGGTGTCATCGTCAAAAATCAGTTGATCATGCAAGTCTATCTCTGGCCTCATTATTCTGTTTTATTAACAAACTAGTCTATTATTTTAGTTTTGTAAAAGATAGGGTCTTATTATGTTGTCTGATCTGAACTTGAACTCCTGGGCTCAAGCGATCCTCCTGCCTCAGCCTCCCAAGTAGCAAGGACTACAGGTGTGCGCCAGCACACCTGGAACCAATTAGTCTATTATTAAGGCAGTATTACACTGTTTTGATGGCTTTTTAGTGAGCCTTAAGTTTAGGAGTGTACATTTTCCAGCTCTGTTCTTCTTTTTCAAGATTGGTTAGTTATTCTAGGTCCTCTGTTTTTCCATATGAATTTTAGAAGCATATTATCAATTTCTATTTTTAAAAAGTCTGGGGGAATTTTGATTGGGATTGAATTGAAATATAATTAGGGGAGCATTTACATCTTAACAATATTGAGTCATCCAACGCTTGAACATTGTATATATCTCCATTATTTATTATGGAAATAATTATTATTATAGAAATTACAAAAACACATTACAGAAATTATTATTACAGAATCTGTCATTTGTCCCAACAGTATTTTTCAGTTTTACGTGTAGAGGCCTTGCAGATCTTTTGGTAAGTTTATTCCTGCTGTGGGCTGCATTGTGTCTCCCCAAATTTCACATGTTGAAGCCCTAACTCTCAACGCAATCGCATTTGGAGATAGGGCCGCAGGAGGTAATTAAGGTTAGACGAGATCATAAGGTTAAGGTCCTGGTCTGGACTTATAAGAAGAGACAGAGAGAAAAAGATCTTGATAGAACATGTTGTTTTTCTCGGACGGCTTTCAAGAGTTTATCTTTGGATTTTAGCTGTTTGATTATGATGGGCCTGGGTGTGCTTCTCTTTGTATTTATTTTTTGGGGGGTTCACGGAGCTTATTGGATCTGTAAATTGATCACTAAATTTTGGGATTTTCACTAATCATTTCTACAGATATTTTTCTGCCTTGATTTTCTGTCTCCTCTCCTTCCGGTACTCCAATGACATATTTTAGCTGGGTGTTGTCCACAGATTTATGAGGCCCTGTTTGTTTTTTTTCCGTGTTTTCTCTCTATTCTTCTCATTGAATATTTATATTGATCGATATTCAAAGTCACTGACTCTTTTTTCTTCCATCTCCAATCTACTACTAAATGACTCAAGGAATTCTTTCATTTCAGTTACATATATTTTGAGTGTAGAACTGCACTTCTAAATACAGTAGTCAGTACCTATCTATTTAAATTCGAATTAAATAAAATGAAGTTGTGTTTCATTCACAGTAGCCGCATTTCTGGTGCTCAACAGCCACCTGTGGCTGGTGACCGCTGTTGGACAGGGCAGGTACAGAACATCTCCATCACTGCAGAAAGTTCTTTGGATAGTTTAGTTCTATAGTTTAGTGCTGAGAAAGTTCTTTGAATTTCCTTTCAGCTATTTTTAATAGTTTCCATTTCTTTACTGAGATTTCCCATTTTGTGTACGTTTCCCATATGTATACACTTTCTTTAAGTCTTTGAGCATATTTATAATAGATGCTTTAAATTACTTATCTATAAATTACAATGTCTGGATCATCTTAGGGTTGCTTTCTACCAGTGGTTTTTTTTCCCTGACTGTAAACAACATGTTCCTGTTTCCTCATGTGTCTATCGATTTTTGAACACTTTGAATACCACGTTGCGAAGCTTCTGAAACCTGTTTTGTTCTTGTGTCAATTTACTCAATCAGGCAATTAAGTTGATTATCTAAATCTCCAGAGTTCATCGCCCCTTGACCAGCAGCAACTGAAATCTCCACTCAGTTCCTTCAGCTTCTAGTCGCTGCCCTTTTTTTTCCTGGGTCCTGTAGGCCAGCATCATTGCCACGTCTCCCCCCAAAATTCTCCGTAGAGTCTCCCCTGAACATACATGTCTTAGATGTGTCAAGAATCTGGGCGAATCTCGCACGTAGATTTTGGGGCTGTCCTTCCCTGGGCACCCTCCTTCAAGGATTTCCTCCCTTGGCTGCCTGGTTTCCTCCCAGCCCTGAGTGCTGTCCTCTGACACCCCAAGCCAGTACAGCTGCGGCTCCCCACCTCCTCGATTCATGCACACATTTGGGAGTTCCAGGCAAAAAGCCCCAGACTCAGGAACATCCCTCACGCAGACCGTCTCTCAAGGGTAGACTCACCTCCAGTTTCTGCTACTTTCGATTGCTCCTCCGTGCCCTTTTGTATTTTCTGCGGGTTTGTAATTGTCGTCTGTGGAAGAGTTACCGTGACCAAATTACTACACCATTACCGGAAGCCAGGAGCTCCCCCCATGCATTTTTTTTTCACAGTGTGATGTTCACTCAGTGTGTGTTTCTGAAGACTGTTAACATTGGTGCATGTGACCTTAGGACAAGATGCTTCTATTCTTCATTGCGTGGAGGAAACACAAAGCCAGGCCTCGTACCAGCAGCCACCAGAGACTAAAGTCATCAGTGCCTCTGGGTTAGAGTGGTCAGCGATCTCTAAGAAACACAGAATGTGGAAGAGGAAAACCATCCCAACTGGACCCAACATTTCCTTCATCCCCTTTGAAAACTAGAAACAAACTTAATTTTTTCCTTTAAGGAAAAAAATGCTAGAGCTTGAGCATCCGATCAGGGTCATTATCACATCCATCAGAAAACAAATTCTCCTTAAACTACCTACACGTACCTGTAGATCACACTCAGACAGAAGCTCCACGGCTCAGGAGTCACCGGGCAGGGGATGTGCTTGTGGGTGCTGAGACGTGATATTGCGTAATGGGGGGACAAGAACTCAAAGCCCAGTCTTGCCATTTTTTGGTTGTGTGGTCTCTAGACACTTGTCACTCATCCAGAGTGACCCTGAGCTTGGCATCTTCAGTGCAGAATTTCTGAGGGCTCCTTCAATTTCCTACAGGTTCACGGAAACTGGGTAAGAGCACATTTCAGAGAGGTCCTGCAATTTATGGGATCATCCAAGGAATGAGTTCCTTTGAATCATCTGGTATCCAGGGGAGAGAGGAAAACTATGATGTCATAACTTCCAATGTCACCTTCTGAGGCTACAGCATCAAGGCTGCTGGTACTCACCCTTCCTAAGATGAAATTTATTCAAACCTGACTGCATTGCCCCCAAAACTAGACACAAGCTACCAGCTTGCCTGGGGCTTTTCATTCTTTTTAAGTGTATCTTCCATAAAAGGCAACCGCTGTTGAACCACGCTGGTGCCCACTGGGAAAAGGGCTTCCAAGGAGTTGGATCCACCGCGAGCATCTGCTTCTCAGAATGTCAAGCAGTTATTGACTTCTTGGTTTGTGCAAGCGCATTGCAATGTTCTGTTTCTTATCATCGGCGCTTCACCTGAAGTGTTGGAGCTGTGCTTACCCACAAACGACAGGTGGCCCTGGGGCTCCAATTACTTACCACTCAAGAACAATGTCATTGCAGGAAGGAGCAATGCACAAACTGACAGAGTCCTCGGTCTGTCTTCACGGGGGCCAAGTTGCTCCGCAGCTATCTGTGCAAGTCTGTCTGTACAAACTGTACCCAGCACGGGATGCTGGGGCATTGATTTCTAACGATGAGCCACCCCCACCCATGGAGGAGACTTGTGTTCAGTGCTGAGAACTAAAAATCAAATGCTTGCCGTGAGCGTAGGTATGCAGTGCCGAATCACGCCCTGAAACGTCTCCCTGCTCGTTGCAGACTAGGTTAAGCCACCTCCCCGGTAAGTGGTAGCTCAGATTCATTCGCTCATTCAATGACTATTCGAGTGTCTAGCTCTAGGAAGACAGCAGAGAGTGAAATAGACGCTGGCCCTGCCTCAGGTAGCTTATAATATCGAGGGGTGAGTCAGATGATAAACAAATGGATAAATGTAATATCGTGTAGTAATAAGTGCTAAGGAAGAAAAGAATAGAGTAGGATGAGGGGCAGGAGAATGACGGGGTCAGGGAGTGCTCGGGACCCTTTCCAGTGGGACGGTAGTTGAGCAGAGACCCGAAGGCCACACAGACGCCTGGGGGAAGGTGTCGGGTGGAGGCAGCAGCAAGGGCGAGCGTCCGGAGCAGAGCATCCTGGCGGAGTTTGCGGAATGCCCAGGGGAAAGTGAGGCGGAGCAGAGGGAGCAGGATGCAGGGAGGCGGGAGATGAGCCAGGGGTGACACCAGGCCAGATCCTGCGGGGTCCCTGCTGAGGCTCACGCCAGGGCTGCAGCAGCAGCTCCCTGACAGGGGTTCTGGGTCCCAGTCTTGCTGCCAGTCCATTTCCCACACAGGTACTGGAAGGCAGGCCCTTGTGTGACCAGGTGGCCTTCCTATGTGACACCCTCAAAGGCTTCCCTCCCCTGCAGGATCAGGCTCAAGCTCCTTAAGGAGGACCACAAGGGTGTCCTTGAATCTGGCCGCAAGTGTCTCTCCACCCTCCCTACTCTGCAATTTATGCCCCAGCAAAACCAAGCTGCTGGGACGTATCCTGCCCGCAGGGAGCTTCTTCTTCTTCTGAGCCACCGCCCAAGGGCCTCCTCTGCCTGGAAGGCAGACACCAAATGGCTCCAGCCAGTGACTCAAGAGTCAGGGCTGTGGTGGCCATTCAAGGTCAATCACTGGATTGTGACAGGTGAACAAGTAGGAATCTGTCCCTGCTTTCATGAGAGGCTTGGCCAGGAATGAGCTCCTAGCACGCTCCCAGGACCTGAAACCAAGGCAAGAGGAATTGACACGTCCTCTACGGGAACCAGTAAATTCTACCAGAGCACACTTCTAAGGACAGGAACACACACTGACTGAGTGAAGTTTCTCATAGAAGACCTACTATGTGTCACACAAAATACAAAACATTCCATGCATACGTTCTCTCTATCCTCACAACCCAAATTATACAGATGAGCAAACCGAGGTCGCACAAATCCTTCTAGGAAGCAGAGCTGGGATCCGAACCCCAGCACATGCGATTCCACAGCCCACACTCTCATGCCTTCCAGAGCCAGGTAGGGAGGCCACCGCAGCGCCACCAACAGGAGGGACCAATGGCCTGCTCAGCGACGGAACTGGAGCCACCAGTGCACACGCAGGCGCTTGAAGGGGCAGGAAGAGGACTAAGAGAATGATCTCTGGGCCCATCTGCCCGTGTTCGGTTCCTGGACCTCCGTGTTTAGCTCATGACATCTCTGTGCCTCGGTGCCCTCATCTGTAAAAAGAGGCTGTTACTACTAGTACCTGCGCCTTAGGCTCGTAAGAATCAGAAGAGTCAATTCCTGTAAAGCACTTACCCCGTCACTGGCGCATAGTAAGAGCTCAATAAATGTCAGCTGTACTAGCAAGGCATGGCAAGGTTGCACTAAAGCCCCCTCCACTCCACCCTGCTGGTCCAAGGCCTGTGTGCCAGAGGGCACGGGGGTCGTTATTCATCGGGATTTACCTTTATTTTGCATTTGCATGGAGAGGCGTTTTCTGGGGAGTGAGCCCACCACTCCTTGCCTCCCTAAAGGACGCCTTTGCTGAAAGCTTGCTACCTCCTTGCCCACTTCCTTACCGCTGCACATCTTACATTCAGAGGTGATGTTGAGCTGCTGAGGTCCCCTCTGGCTGGTGTGGTTCATTTCCTCTTCGCCGCACGCTCTGAGTCCCAGACCGAAGAGCCCTCAACCTCCCGCGCCGCTCGGCAGCGCACTGATTTCATCGCAGCCATAACTCTCCCGAATAGCTGCCGTCGCGACGCAGCCACTAGCGCAAAACTGCTACGACTGTGTCTTCTGCAAGGTATTCATAAATTTCCCCAGGCATTTATTTAGTGCCTACTGTGTGTGTCCCACAGGTGCTTACTGAGCGGTCGCCCTCTGCCGTGCAGCCCTGTCACCCCGCACCGCCTGCCTCGGGCTCCTCTCTGGCCCCAGCCCCTGCAGGAGTCCCTTGTGCCTGGGGATGAGACGTCCTCTCCCTCCCGATCCAGCTCTGCTGTCCCTCTCACAGCCTGTCCACACCGGCACGTTGTCTTTGCTCTCGAGAGTACACAGTAGGTGTTCAGGCGTGCTCCCGCGCACGTGGGTGGCTGCAACCTCCCCATCATTTTCCTAGGCTTATTTTTCTGTGGCATTAAAGGACCACAAAGAATTTCTAAGTCAGCTGTGCTCTCTGTTGTTATCACCGGTTGTAGTACATCGAAGGGGTAAACAATGCGGCTTGTTCTGTTGCCTCTCCAGTCCTGGAAATTTATTTTCTAGAATTTTTATTTTTTGTCATTGTGTTGAAAGAACTCAAGAAAGTCTAATAGCTTGCCTTTATTTTTTAGCAGGGCATAAAGCGGGATACTGGGGTGAACCTGGGGGTCCGCACCTGGGTGGTGGTTTTGTGTCTCCGCCTGGAGGTGACTGTTGACACTTCGGGTCTTTGTGTTTGTTTTTGGAAAACCGTGAGCTTCACCCCCAGCACGGATGCCTGAGGTGGCAACCAAGACCCTAATCTCTAGCATCGGTGCCCATCCGGGCGATGACCCGAGGGACATCCTGTCACATTCCCAACACGGCGCAGGGAGTCTGCGTGGAACCCACTTTCTGCTCAGCGTGAGTCCTTCTGCCCCGGGACTGAGGTGGGAGAACCCAGTGAGCAGCAGCCCGAAAGAGCGACCTCCACATGCAGAGGCCCTGGCCCCAACCCCAATTCCCGGCCCCAGTGCTCTCCTCTGTTCCCGTCAAGAGCTCTGCTGTGAGCCCACCCCGAGGCCGGCTCTCCGGCACACGGACCACGCGGCACGTTCACAGAGGAAGCCCACGCCCTTACCTTTCAAGTGCCCAAGACGAGCCCAAGATCCCCACGGAAGGATTTCCTAGCAGGATGAGTCCTTAAAGGTCACGTCTGGAAAAGAAAATTCTTCAATGGAAGCTCAGAATTCTTAGAGCTGCGGCAGTGCTAATGATTGCAGACGATTGGATTGTGCCAGGGCCCTAGACGCGCACAATGCGGGGGCAGCGCCACCCACCGTCCCGGAGCTGAGCGTGGGACAAACGGGGGCTGCTGGCCTGGAGTCAGGAGCCCTTGCGCCCGACGCCAGCTCCTCCACGAGACAACTGCGCGCGTGGGCTTCACGCCTCACCTCTCTGAGCCTCAGTTTTTGCATCTGCAAAAGGAGGGGTTGCGGCAGGTGCTCCCTGGGGTCTCTTCCGGCTGTATGATTTCTAGAAAGAAAAACAAATCCTTCCTTTGGAAGAGTTCTGAGACATGACAAAAAGCATTTCTAAAAGAGACAGCCGAGTCTCCTCCAGGAATTTTTCAGAAATAGGGAAAATATCAGTATTGAAGGAAACATGTGGGTGGTATCCCAGGGAGACGGGGCGGAAAGGGCATGACCTGTGGGTGGGGATGGAACTTCTGTCTCCCTAAATACTCCGCCCTGAGTCTGTGAACTAAGATCAGACATTTTCTATGGAACAGGCCACCGGCCAGCACACGCGGCTCCAGAAACTTGGTTCATTCGCTGCCTTCGCTAATGTCCCATGATGGGGACACGAGGACAGTTTCCCAGTACATGCTTCACTGCCCTCAGGGTGGGAGGCCGACTGTCCACCCATCCCAGAGGAGCTGAAATAACCACAGGCCGAAGGGAAGAGGAGACAGAACAAGAGACGGAACACCCGGATAATTTGAAAAGAACGAATAGATTAAAAACCACAAGCTACTTCATCGGGGCAAGTTAAGCCCACAATATCGATGCTGAGACGTGTTGAGGAGTCCATCCGGGAAGGCCAGGAAATCAGGAAGCTCGCGAAGACCTGCCCAGAGCCACAGCCACGGCGGCCACCTCCGCTACTGCGGCTTTTTCTGATGAATGCAGCCTTCATACCCTTCTCTCTGGGCCCCGGGAGGGCTGTTAGCACCATTCGCCAGCACAAGAGCTCAGGAAGGCACCTGAAGTTCTAAAACCAGCTCGTCCGTGGCTTTCCTGCCCGGGAGGACCTCAGTTAACAGGAGGCAGAGAGGAGAGTCAGCTGTCCCCAACCCTTCTCCTCTCTGCTTGGGCTCCTGGGGGAAGACTTCAGAGTGGGGGAGAAATAGCCACCTGTATGCCCACATCCTGCCAGTGCTGACACGGGAGCCAGGAGGCAGCGTGGCGGTCAGAGTCCTAGCCGGAAACTGTCAGGTGTTGGAAACGTTCTCTGTCTGAGCCCATCCCACCTTGGCAGTCTTAGGGACTGAAAACTGGAAAGGTCTTGGAGATCAATCCAACTCATCTATTTTATAGTGGGCAAATAGAGAGGTTCAAAAACGGAAAGAGATTTGCCCAAAGTCATGTTGTGGGGACAATAACAAGAAGGAGAAGTGGGGTCTGGCCCGTGCTAAAACCCACCTGAAGCTACTTAGAATCAGCAGAACCCGTAAGCGCCAAGTGACACATTTCAGACATGCTGATGCAGGACAGAGAAGACACGGTGGGAATTCTTGTGCCAAACCCTGGATGTTCATCTGCTAAGTGGAAGGCACTAGCTGAAGGGCAGAGGGAGCAGAGGGGGATTCCAGCCACCGGGACAAGAGGGAGGAGCCTGATTGAGTGGGCGTGGCCACGGGCAGAGTCACCACAACAGGGCAGTGGGCTTTATCTCTATGGCCTTGCACGCACTGCCAGCTGGTGGTTGGTATCCGTCAATACCTCCGGCTGAGTGACGCGGCCCCAGAAGAGTCTTCTATCCCTCTTTCCAAGAGCCCTCCCTTGATGCCAGCAGATCACTTACAGCCACAGGCCCACAGGAAAACGTGGGGTGGAAGGTGGAAGACATTAGATTTGAGGAAAGTTATAACCTGGTGTAAACACAGACAGCAGACAAACTAACTCTATCCCATCTGCCTCCAGGCTGTGGGTGTGGTATAGTCTTAAAGAATCAGGACACTTAGTTTATTAGCTAGAATTAAGCTCAACTGTGTATAACACAAAATCCAAACTAACAGTGGCTTATCCAAGATGGGAGCTTCTTTCTCCCTTTATAGAAAAGAATCGGAGAGGTAAGGGGTCCAGGGCTGGTAACACATCTCTGAGGTTATCAGAACTCAGACTCCCTCTGTCTTTCTGCTTCTGCCATCCTAGCACAGAGCTTCCATTTCAAGGCTCTGATTTGGTCCAAAATGGCTGTAGGAGCTCCAGCCATCACCTCCCAGGCAGCAGGGAGGGAGACAATGGGAAGAGGATCTCAGGGCAGTTCTCCCTCCTAGTTGAGCCAGCTTCCCTTGAGCCGCCTGTCCAGAAGTCCCATGGATGGAATTTGTTCCCATGGCTTCGAAAGCCAGAAAATCTGGTCTTTTAGCTGGTTGCGTTACCTCCCCAAATATAACAGGGACTCTCTCACTAAGGAAGAAAAGGATGACAGCAATTGGGTGGAATTAGAATTTCCGCCCCTCCTTAGGTCTTGCTTTCCCCTGTGCTTCTGGCTGTGCAACGGTAGCCTCAGTTTTCTACATCTGTGAAATGAGGACTGTCAACCCATGCTCCTCCCCTCCCCCACAGAGAAGGCAGGATGATGCAGAAGGTAATTAAAACAAAAAGAGGAAAGACACTAAACTGGTGGGGCCAGGCAAACACGAATGCAGTGTGGCCCGGCTCTCCCACGCCGATGTCCATACTCCAGGGGAGCAGCTCACTACGGGCTCCCGCAGCGGAGCCTTTTAGAAACATGAAAACTCTTTTGAAATGTGACTAATTACCCCCTACCTGACTTTAAGACTAGATTTTTATGTATAAGTTTTTTCCAAAATGAGCCTCACCTGTATAGCTGCCTTTTCCAAGCAGACCCAGGGTGTAGAACAGTTGGGGGAGGGAAGGTAGGAGGGAGAGGGGTCCCATGGGCAAATGAGAAGCAGAAGGACCAATAGGACCAGGCTCCTCCCATTCAAACCTTCAGCCTGAATTGCCAGTGAGGCGTCAGATGAGTCCATCCCTCTTCCCTCCCTGCCCCGCTCTGGGGAGGTGTTACCGAGTGCAGGCCCAGGGGCCAGGAGAAGCCGTGTGGTGGTGATGCTCTCAACTGATGGAGAGCAGTTCTGCAAGCGCAGGCCCATGCTCCTTACCCCAGGCACAGGAGTCTGCTGACCACAGGGATGAGAAGGAAATGCCGCTGTCGCTGGGAGGAGGAGAAGGACAAGGACAAGGACCATATGAGGCTCTAGTTTAGAAAGGCAAAGCCGGACTCCAAGACCAGTGCTCTACAGAGAGCTTCATTCTCCTCAGAAGAAAGAGGCAATAAAGTTGAAGAAGGCAGAAGGGAGGAAGGAGGAGGAGAATGAAGATGGCCGTGTGACTTTGGGCAGCTGCAAGCCTGGCTGTGTCTGCAAAGCCTGGGAGCTTGGCAGACCCCTGACTGAAACTATGAAATGTTACTCTTGCACTTCAGAATGGAAAATGCCCAGGGAACATCTTTCCTAAGCTCACGTTTCCGTAGAGCCTTATTGTAGACAATAGTGAGGTGTAGGGGAAATCAGGTGGTGACATGCAGGGATTCATGAAGACCCTCTCAGCTACAATGGCTTCCCAGAGGAGGATATATTTGAAGAGGTCTTGCAGGATGAATAGGAGTTCACTGATGGACCAGGAGGGGAGAGCGTTCCAGGCAGAGGCAACAGTGTGTACAAAGCCCAGCGGTGTGAAATGACAAGGGATGTTCAGGGAAGTGCATTTAGCTGGTCCTGGCTGAATACGGGTTTGTAGGGACAGAGCGGGATAAGGTGGGACAAATGAGCGAGTCCCGCTCCTGGGAAACTTCCGAGTTGTCCTAGGGATGTGGGCTTCAGCCAAAGTAGCCCAGGGCCCTTGAAAAGTGCCAGCAAGGGACCAGCCCGACCAGCAGCACGTTTCAGAGCAAGCACTCAGACTGAGGGAAAGAAAAGGGACTCGGGATGGAGATTTTCAGCAGAAAGATAAGTTTCGGCACTATCAAGCTGCTCTGAGAATAGGCAGTGAAGTCTGGAGTTCCTGCAGGGACAGTGGGGACAGAGGGGTGTTGACAGGACCTGGGGGCATGTAGAGGGGTCCAGGTTGACTCCTGGATTGATGGTGACGCCATTAGATGGGCAGGAAACACAGCGGGAAGGAGTTTGACAGGGAAGCGATGAGTTTGCTTTTTTTAGAGACAGAGTCGCCCTCTGTCACCCAGGCTGGAGTGCAGTAGCATCACTATAGCTCACTGCAGCCTCCAACTCCTGGGCTCCAAGGATCCTCCTGCCTTGGCCTCGCAAAGTGCTGGAATTACAGGCGTGAGCCACCTCACCTGCCAAGTTTGCTTTCTGACATTTCCATTTGGGAGTGGCGCGGCCTTCAGGCGGAGACAGGTTGGCGGCAACTGGATGGTCAGCACAGGAGCTGGAGAGCTGGAGAGTCCCCCTGTGCACGTCCGACTCTACGATCTTCTGCTTCAGTCATTTAGATTGTGGGCTGTTGCCTTTTCTCAGGCCTCCAGCAATCCGGTCACATCTAGAGGAGAATAGGGGAGCCACTTGGGGAGGGCAGACTCTTTCTTTGCAGGGGTGGCAAAGGAGGTGGAGCGGGAATCCCAGGGAGGAGCCCCCCACCCGCACTCCTGTGCCCCCCTTGTGAGATGGAGCTCTTCGGGACCAGGCAGTGCGCCCACGCACAAGACAGAAACTTCTTCAGCACAGCTGCTCGTGTAGGGAGGGAGGGAGGAAGCACAGCAGGATGGCAGAGGCCGTCAGTGGTGAGGACGCAGGGGAAGGGGCACCAGCAAAGGAGGGGGCCCACACACGGGCTGGACCAATGAACAAAGGACTCAAACTTTGACTGGAGTCCTTCAGGAACAGCCCCACCGTTTCCTCCTGTGACGCGGGATCAGACGCCAGGCAGCTCATTCCCGTCCGCGCAGATGCCCACTCCCAGCTGCAACCCCTACGAGAGTCTGGTCTACTCACCGCCCCCCAGAGGCCCATCTCTGCCATGCCTGGGACAAAGATGCTGCTGGCAGGTGACCTGGCCAGGCGGATCACGTCTGCCTCTCCACTGGAGAGCGGAAATTGGATTATCCTCATCAGACTGGCTGCCGGCACTGCGCGGAAATTGTGAGGCTGTTATTCCCCTCTCCGGCCTGAACCCCGACGCGCAGTGAGTCCACTTGAAGGGACACCGCCAAAGTCAAGAGGCCTCCTCTGTGACCCTGGTCTCGTGGCCTGAGGACCAGACAGTGCTTCCGGGAGGGGCAGTGGCTAAGTGTCAGTCTGGAGTCGCCATTCAGAGCGGGTGATGTTTTGCACATGGGACCGGGGACCGAGTGTTGGTCACTTAGACTCTTCTGGAATGAGCGTGTGTGGGGGAGGGGGTAGTCTCTGGAGGAGAAGAGGGGAGACAGAAACAAAGATGTGTGAGATGAGAAGGAAAAGACCACTCCCCTGCCTGGCAGCTTCTCTCACCATTGCAGAGACCACGGACCAATTATTCCATCAAGTCAGATATTAGAGGATCCAACTTCATTAGAGCTTCAAGGCGCATGAAACGTTAATCATGGAAACCTTGATATTCTGCAGGAGAGACTTACTCTGGGAAGGAAAAAAACACACTTTCATTTTCCTTTGAGGTTAATAGAAGGCTAATTTGAAAGCACTCGGTTAATGAGAAAGCTAAAAATACCTCCAGCACCATCACATGCCTCAGTCCCAGCCTCGGTGGCTCCAGCCTCTTCGGAGCACGAAGCCAGTTCTGGGAGGGAGAAGCAGTTCCATCCCCAGGTGGGGCAGAGGACACATCTGTCCCCAGGCTGCCCTATTGACAGAGGGAAGGAAACACCTCCCACCCTCCTCACCTCCCCCCTCCTCACCTCCCACCCTCCTCACCTCCCACCTTCCTCACCTCCATCTTCCTCACCGCCACCCTCCTCACCCTCCCCCGCACCCTGAAACCAGTGAGTGAAAGACAGGGCATCACCACCAGCAGGTGGAAGACCAAGAGGACCCCATTCAGGGAGCCTGGGAACTCCGGGGAATGCCTCTTCCCTGAGCTCCAAGGTTAGAAAACCAAGGCCCATTCCCTAATCCATCCAGCCAACATTTTTTAAAGGCCTACTGTGTGCCCAACATGGTATGCCACCACCCCCAGGGGAAGCACAGATGTGGCTCACATAGGGAGATAGATATTAGACGAATAAATTGAGACATCTCGACTTGTTAGAGTGTAAATATGAAGTGGTTTTATGTGGCCCTATAACTCCCCCTAACTACAGCCTCCCTTGCCTACTCCCTTAAAGACGTTTGGCCAAATTACAGACATTTTCAGCCGTGCCCCGTCATTAGAGCCGTCTCACTCCAGTATTTAGTCTTGCTCATTTTACAACTTCTGCCTCCGCAAAATTGAAAGCTCTGCTCCTCCCTCCCGATCACCATCCTCTGCAGGCCAGACCTGGCCGTGACTGTTCGGATTTTGGGTGGAGTGGGGGTCCTGCTCTTCGTACCCTCCACCCATGGCCTCCCCACCTGTGCTGGCTCCCCCAGTGATGAGGGCCTGTCCTCTGCCTGGTCGCCTCTCTAAGTCCGACTGGCAACTGCTGGCCCCAACATTAGGGTCATGTGGACCCTGTAGGGGTTTTCCATGGCACCACGCCTTGATCTGGGAGGTCCAGCTCCTCTCAACTTGCTCCCCTCCCCCACCACTTCCAGCCTCTTGCCCCTCACCCAGCCAGAGACCTTCTTGGGCGGAGACCTGCAAAGTGGCTGAAGCCCAGCTCCCTTTCTTGGGGTTCACTGCATTCAAGGCAGGAGTGCACAACCCTGACCACCATCACTGGGAGAGCAGACAACATCCCAGCCACCTTCCCTGGGCCCAGCTTCTTCAGCCAACTTTCTCCCCACCCTGCGTGGGGAGCAAGAAGTAGCTGGAAAGTCTGGTGGCTACTCTGCTGGCCAACAGGGGAGTCGCCGGGACATGGGGGGAGAAAGTCCCCCTCCCTTCTTCCACAGTAGAGGAGAGAACAGCCTTCCTTCACAAAGCGCACTTCAGCCAGGCCAGCTGCTTCCATCCTTGGGGGACTTGGGGCACGGGAGACAACAATCATGATAATAATGGGCTTAACATTTCCAAAATGGTACCTGTTTTCAGCCTCATTTACTACTCATTTAATCCTTGCCACAACCTAGGATGTCAGTACTATTGGTATCTTCATTGTAGAGATGGGAAAACTGAGGCACAAGGAGGCAATGCAGCTTGCCCAAGATCACACAGGAAATGCCGGAGGCTGGCTCTGCAGCCCACAGCCTTGGCCACTCCTGAAGCACCTCCCTGAGCTCTACAGGGCAGGGGTGGGGGACAGCTCTCCAAACACAAAACCGGGCGTGCTGAGCCCTTTCCTCCCCTTCCAGGACAGGTACTCAGCATCTGCTGTCGGGGCCAGGATGGAGAGGATGAATACCGAGAGCATGTGAAGGGGATACCACCTATTCCAGGGATGGGGCTGAGGGCACTTTAGGGAAAAGACCAAGAAGAGCAAAAGCCTATAGCACGAGGCACTCGGGCTGGTGGAGGAAGGGAAGGCTCTGCTGAAGAAATGAGGTTGTCGCAAGAGCAATGGGAAGCTGCAAGGTTTTTAAGCAGAGCTAGGACAGATCCTAAAGACTGGGCCCAAGAGAAAGAGTAGTGAGCCCAGGGTGCTTGGCTGTTCAAATGCTAATGGGGCCACCTCTGAGCCCTAACCCCTGCAGGGGTTTCCTGCAGCCCCAGCCAACCTGATGTCTTGTGGGTGGTAGAGGGGAGGGCTGGGGCTGGTGGCCTTGCCCCACGCTTTGGGGGCCCTCCCACAGTGACTCAGAGCTTCTGTGCAGCAGCCTAAGGCCCAGCAATGGGAAAAGCAGCTGAGGCTTCCTGCCTTGCCCCTTCTGCCAGGGCCTGCATGCAGCTCTCCGGAATCCCACCCACCTGGGGACTACATCGCGCTATGGAACATAACCCTGTAATGTGCAGCTAATGTTCTGTGGACAGTCACACAGCAGCGCCACTGCAGACTCGGCGCCTGAGGATGGAAAGCCACTCCTCTCCCAGACAGGGCCTGCCCTGCCGGCTGCTCTGTGTCGGGGCCTCCCAGGAAACCAGAAAGTGGCCCAGGCGCCAACCTTGGAGCAGCCTGGAGCCTAAGGACAGGGGACCAGGAAACCCTAGGCACTCAGATGGGGACCCGGGGAGCCCGTGAACCCAGTGCCTATGGCTCCAGCAGAATTCAGTGCTGACTCTGCCCAACTCCCGATAGTAGTTTCCATGCACCGAATGCTTTGCCAACGTCACCCTGTTTAATCTTCGAAACAACCTCTTGGGGAAGGAGTTTTCCCCACTATGTGATTAAAGAGACAGGCCCACAGCAGTGGCCGCACATCGGAACCAGGAACTCGAACTCTGCTCTGATTAATTCCAAAGCTCGCACTCCTCAGCCAAGACGGAGGGCGAGTCCCAGTCCCTCCAGCTCTCCTGCTCCTCATCTGGAAAGACGGACAGCAGCTCCCACTCCCCAGAGCTTTGTGGGGGTTCTGTGTCGGCAGAAGGCCAGGCATCGGGCTGCAGCGTGGTGGCGTCAGACTGGGGTTCTCCAGGGAAACAGAACCAACAGGACATGCATATGGAGAGATTTGCTTTAAGGAATTAGCTCACATGATCGTGGAGACCAGGAAGCCCAAAACCTGCAGGGTGGGCCGGCAGGCTGGAGCCCAGGGAAGAGATGCAGTTCGGGTCCGAACGCCGTGGCTGGCAGAATTCCTCCCTGCTCAGGGGAGGTCAGCCTTTGTTCTATGCAGACTCCACCTGATTGGATGAGGCCGCCACACTCTGGGGGGCCATCTGCTTTACTCAACGTCCACCCATGTAAATGTCAATCTGATCCAAAATATACCGCCACAGAAACATCCAGAATAATGTCTGACCAAATGTTGGGCCCTGTGGCCCAGCCAAGTTGACTCACAAAACGAACCATCACAATGGTGGATATAGCCGCGGAGGCAGCCGTTCTGGGCAGAGGGGCTGCCTCTGCCGTCAGCACACCTGGGTCATCGTCACGGGTCATGGCACCGTGACTGGTGTCTGTATGTGCGCAGGAAGGTGGGGTTCAGGACTGAACACGTGGCAGGTACACAGCTGTACAGGGGACCAAGGGCACAGGATACCCCCACGGGGTGAACTGAGCTGGGCCCAGACCCTGGGACCAGAAGGGCCACTTCGCTGACCCTTTAGGACCCAGTGTGCATCGGAGGTTTGGAGGGTGGTGGAAGGAGGCAGCCAGACTGGGATCCAACCCTGGCTCCTGGCCATGACTGGCACTAGAGCAGCAAACCTCCCTGAGCCTCCATCCAGCCTCAGTGAAATGTGAGCAACTACCTGGCCGCCCAGAGCTGCCGAGAGCATCGCAAGCACGGGCTGATAAAGCACCTCGCTGGCCCAGCCTGGCACAGCCACCTTCCCTTCCCAGACCCGCCGGGGAGGAGAGCACGTCCAGAGCAGAAGAGAAACTTAATTAGGATTGGAAAAATGTGAATTCCAAGGCTTATTAAATTCATGATATTTTTACTTACCATGTACGCAGAAATATATTTAGCAAAGCAATTTACACCATCACTGGCTGATGGATTGCGGTTTTCTAAGTTGGGTTTTAAGATGTAAATGGGCTCCAATCAGAGCTTTGCTGGGAGGGAGAAAAAACATTCCTCTCCACTCTGCCCTGGTCCTCAGGCCTCTGGCCTCACCTGGGCAGTCTCCCAGGAGGGACAGATGGCTCCAGGCTCCCACCCTCCATGGAGGCTCCGCTGGGGCCTGCCTTTCCCAGGGTGTCTCTGCCTGGCTGGGACAGGGATGGGGCAGGGAGCAGAGAGGCAATGTAACAACAGTGATAACAACCATTTATCAAGCACTTACTATGTGTCAGCTGCCGCGAGCTCTGCGTCTATTAGCGCATTTAACCTTCCCAGCAATGCAGTAAGATGTGGGGCCCTGGGACACCTTTGCTCACCAGCTGCGCGACCCTGGGCAAACTGCCTAACACCTCTCTCTCTGCCTCAGTTTTCTCATCTGCAAGTGGAGATAATAATACCTTATATTGGAGAAGTGCTAGCACAGTGCCTGGAACTTAGTAAACACTCACCACTTAGATATCAGTGAGGCTCCGAAAAGGTAAATTACCTGCCCACGGCCAAACAGCTACTAAGTAGTAGACTCAGGCTTCAAAAGCAGGTGTAGGCACTAAAGCTCTTAACTGCAGGTGCGGATAGACAGGTACATCCGCACACAGACCAGACCTCTCTGGTGTCCAAGCATAAGCATGGCGGGGAAGTCAGTGGGGTTTGGCTAGACCTGCCCCCACCAACCCCCCACACGCCCAGGAAGCCCAGGCAGGGGCCGTGCTTCTAAGACCTGCTGACTCCTTCCAGGTGAGCTGAGGCTCGCTAGCTCCACAGGGTCCCGGCTTCCCCGGGGCAGGCCAGCTGCAAGACGCCCGGCCCAGCGCCTTCCCTTGTGTTTGTCGCTGTCCTCCCTTCCGGAGTGCCCTTGCCCGAAACAAGGGCTTGCTGGAGCCGCATAAGCAGCTGGCCTTGAAATTTTATTTACTGAAATAATTTGCTTATGAGCTAGATTTTTAATGCAAAGCTGAACATCATCCTCGCTCAGATGAAATCATCACAAATTCCAAATTCGTGGATTTAATTGTACACAAAACTCCCCAGTGACTAAAGATGGTGAACTCAGGGTCAGTAACCATTTCCCAGAACAGCAGGCTGGGGACACCGCTGGGGACCAGGATGGCTGGGAGGGAGGGACACGGGCTGTGGTGTCCCAAGCCCTCTGGGAGGAGTTAGGACCAGCTCTAGAGAATCCTCCAAGCTCTCTCCTTCCACCCGCACTGGTCAGCAGACTGAGCTTGCCTGTCACTGGGGTTGTGTGTGGAATGCAAGCACCTCCCTTTCTTGCTTTTTCTATGCTGACCCCCCGGGACCTATGGAAACCTTACTTGTACTTCAGTGATGACACTTCCACCAGGAAGCACCCCTGAGTTTTCCCAGGTGGAATTTCTCCCTCCTTCCCGTAACCCCTGTTCATGCCCCTCCTCATTTATGGTTTTATTCTAATCGTGGACACATCTTTAGCTCCTTGGGCCTGAAAACTGGAAGTTCCTGGAGGCCAGAGACCGTTGGCTTTTACCATCTCAGACCTTCCTTCTATTTCCACCTGGGACTTAGCACGGTTATTGTAAGTGGTGGCTACTCTGGAAATGTTTGTTGACTTGAATTGAGATATATTCTAGAAGGGTGTTTTTAAAATTATTTTGAGTAGAAAAAAATCTAATGATCTAAGTTGAATTAGAAAATACGTGGGTGGGAAGTACGCTGGTTCAAGGGGACGGCACCAAGGGCACAGAGCCCCCAGCTGGGTCCGCCCTCGACCATGCCCCGCACCTGCCCCTTGGCGCCCCGAGTAGCCCTGTCACCTGCAGCCCTGGAAAGTTCTCAGAGACCCCAGAAGAGGCCGCCCAGGGCCTGAGAAGGACCCCAAGAGCATCACACAGAACTAGAGTCAGCAACCTAAGCAGAGCATGAAGATAGAGACCATTCTGGTGTCTCTTAATGGTTTCCAGCGGGGGCCCTACAACTAGGGGGAGACAGGGGGCCCACCCCATCCCACCCCGCATCTGACTCCCTGAGACGTTACCCACGAGGCTCTGTGCAATGGTCAAGAGCAGTGGTCCCACCTCACTCCTCCCTAGGGAACTACCCACTGTCACCCGCTGGGTGGAGAAGCGCCCAACCCCTCAACCCCTCTCTCTCTCTTTACTGGCCCCTCCAAGATCACCTGACAGTGGCCTCCTTCCAAAGCTTCTGGCATACAGTGGGGGACTTACTTTAGAAGCCAAAGAACCCAGAGGTGCCCTAAAAAGTCTGACTCGCATGCAAATCAATCTCGAGTGTTCACCAGGCCACGCCATGCATCAGGACTGCCTTCCTGCAGCAAAATCGGGCTGTTCCCCTCCCTCGATCCTGCGGGTTTATCTGTAACGCGTGTGGGGCTCCCCCTCCCAGCAGCTGGCCACGGGGGAGTGGCAGAGATCCTGGTGGGACCACGGCAGCCTCACAGGGGGCTGACTTTGGCCCTCAGGCACCGAGCTCTGGGCTTCCAGACGAGCAGAGGCTGTGGGGACACATCAGATGAGACGTGCACCCTCTCATTGCTGGGGGCCACAGGAACGTGGACCCCAAGCAATTAGGCTTGCCTTTGCCCCAACCTGCCCTGGTGTATTGCTCCCCTCCAGGAAAGACATGAGCTGTTCCTCGCAACCTCTGCAGGCATTAAATAATAATAATAACAATACAAAACAGAGAACATTTAGCATGGTTTTTATTTTCAAGTAATAAAAGTAACACATCCCAATTGTAGGAAAACCTGGAACATGCAGAGAAGCATAAGGAACAAAACTAAAATCAGTTGATCCGCCACTAGAGGTAAATACTGTCAACATTTTAGTACGTTCGCATTGCGATTTTCCCGCATGCGCGCGCGCGCGCGCATGTGTGTGTGTGTACGCTCGTGTGAGCACACACATTATGAAACACAGTTAGGATAATACTGTGCACACTTTTGAGTCCTCCCTTCAATTAACGTGCTATCATAAGCCTTCTCTCGCCCGGCTACCTCTTCTTTGCCACTTGCGTTTCAGTCCTTCAGCAGGGCAGGGGTCTGCTGTCCACCCCCCTGGCTAGGAGAGAGCGCCCAGCCTGGGAAGGAGACAGCGCCCACGGCATGCATTAACCCAGAGTCAACAACTTATAAAGTCAAACATTTAAAAGGCAAAGAGACTCACAGTTAATCAAATAGTCGATTTGTCAGAAGGTTGAAGGAGATAAAGCCACGGCTTCAATTTTAAGTTCTAAATGTTTAACGAGTGAAGTCACCTCCCATGTCCTACTCAGAAACCCCACCTCTCCCCGGACGAAGACACCCTGCAGTTTGGGCCGTCACGGCCCCCAGCGCTGGCTCACTCCGCCCCAGCGCCTCTTCCCTTCACCACGTGAATTCCGTCACCAGCCATCAGCATTCCCCGGAGCACCCCAGAGCTGATGCCAAGGGCGGTTCCTGCGGGAGTCTGGGGAGACGGGGCCTTGGAGCCTGCTGGG
>NW_012153729.1:6164743-6235963 GCF_000956105.1 Propithecus coquereli
GTGGGTGGTCGGGGTGGGCAGGGGTGGGGGGGGCTGAGAGGCTAATGTAGAATGGAGCAGCCCAAGGTCAAGGGCTGGGGGCCAGCAGGAAGCTTGTGTGGCACAGTCGTGAATGGAACCCTCTAACCAGTTTCGTTTTTCACTTTCTCAGTGGTTCTCAACCAGGAGTGACCTTGTCCCCCGAGGACACTTGGCAGTATCTGGAGACCCTTCTGGTTGTCACAGCTGGGGGGTGGGATGCCACTCACCGTCCCGCAGTGCACAGGTAGGTCCCCACCACAGAGAAGAAGCAGGCCCCACGTGCCAGCGGTGCCGAGACTGAGGGACCCAGCGTCCTTTCCTCTTCTTTGATCTCCTTTGCCTGCCCGTGACACACTTAGACCCTTCCAGATTCACAGATGCAGATTCTCACGAATCGCAAAGACCCGTGGAGGATGACTCAGTCTAGACCACTGGGGTCAGGAACAATAAGTGGCGGAACGTGAAAGGGACGGTGGGCGGAGCTGTGCAAACTCGGTGTTAGCGATGTCACTGTCCCCTCCCGGAGTTCTTGAGAGCCTTTGGGGAGTGGCCTCAGGAACGCAAACACTTCTCCCCCTTCTCAGGCTCGGCAAGGCGTATTCTGCCTGCAAATAGCAGGACGGCGTCTGGGGAGCAAGGTGCGCTTTGACAATTTTGTGGGCTGGAAGGAGGAGGGGACAGCTGTCTGGGAGACCGAGGTGGCAGGGAACATTCTTTGAACACTAAAGAGATGAGTTCTCCTCGGGGCTCTGTCCACCACCCCAGGCTCTTGAGACGAGTAATGGTTGCAAAAAGGCCACTTGCCATTGAGCACGTCTGTTGCCTGGGCGTTCTGAGAGGCCACCCTGTTGAGGCCGCAGGTTCGAAGCCACACTTCTTCACGGAAAGGCCAGGCCACCCCTTGTCAATCACCCAAGGAAGCAGTGCTTCTGCAGACGAGAAATTAGAACTCAGAGACGAGCCTCTGGCCATCACCTCCTGGGCCTTCCCTGGAGGAGGCCCGTTGTCCAGGTGATGGCTCCTAGTGACAGATGTCAAGAGGCTGCCACTCCCTGGCTCATCCTGGGAGGAAGATGGAAGAAGGCCTGAGAGCTGCAGAGCGCGAGCTGTGGGTTGTTAGCCGAGTCGCCTAGCTCTGCCTGCTCGTTTTTATTTCCTTTTGTTGACCTGACACTCAGTTCTGCCTTGACAAAATGTCCAGCCTCCGAATGT
The DNA here is from genome assembly GCF_000956105.1 of Propithecus coquereli. Taxonomy (NCBI): domain Eukaryota; kingdom Metazoa; phylum Chordata; class Mammalia; order Primates; family Indriidae; genus Propithecus; species Propithecus coquereli. Next base: position 6,165,977 of record NW_012153729.1, read on the forward strand.
CCACACAGGACACAGGGTTCGGGGCATGGGAGTAGCCAGCCTGGAGACTCTAACGACAGACCCAGCTTGGCAGGTGGGTCCCAGAGTCTGGAGGGAAGGAAGCCTGTTTTCTCTCACTAGATGACATGTTCCTCTAAGGACCAGGGTTTCCCGACTGCGTGAAGGGAAATGGCGGTTCCTCTCCTAGTAATACTTGGAGGCTTTCCTACTTGGGATCATTTGATGTTTAACTGAGAATAAGAGTCCACGGGGACTGAATATGGTAACGGGGTTAGAGCAAAAGAGAGACTCCAGGCCAGGGTACGTAAGGGTCAAGAGAAAGAGATCAGAGGAGAAACTTCACCTGCTTCGTGGATTATCAGAACTGCCGTGGGAAGACACGGCAACTCTGAAATCCACCTGCTGACCCACTTAGCGATGGAGAGAACACCGCTCTCAGAGCAGAGGTGCAGGAAGGAGTAGGTGAAGGGGGATGTACAGTTACCCTGAGTATCTACATCTTCCTCCCTCCTTTTTCAAGGACTCTGGAATCTCCTGGAAGCTCCTAGAAAAGCCTGACACTGGTGTGAACTTAATCGGCAAAGACTCATTTACACAGTAAGCATTTCCTGAACACGTACCATATATAAAGCACTCTGTCCTGCAGCTTGCATATTGCCTGACATACAGTAGGTACTTAATATTTGTCCATTTGGAAGATCTAAGGGTGACTGAGAGATTGTCCCTCCGGCCAAGGAGTTTATAATCCAGCGAGTGGGTAACTCAAGGTGGAATGGAGTAAGTATGTCCCTTCTCCCTTCCTTGGGTTCCACCTGCTCAGCTCAGAGAGAAGCAGAGCTCCCTGGGGCCCAGAGAGCCTAGGACATTTCTGCCTTGAGTGGCCCCTAAGAATTAACAGGGAGGCTTTCCCAAAATAAGTCAGCTCACCCTTCCCTTCTCCCTTCCCCTGGGCAGTCTCCCGAGCAATGGCAGCGCCATCTTTTTCTGCTCTTTTCTCCTTCCTCACAGCAGAAGCTGCGCTCTCTGCTGGCAGTGGGACTTTGGAGGCTTGGGCTCTGGAGGCCAGCAGATCTGGAGACCACCCACTAGGTGGGGGAACTTGGGTACTGAGCCTTGGTTACCTCTTCTGTAAGGGAGCTAATTTTGTCTTCCCGCAGGGGGTGGGTGTGAGAATCGTGAGTGCAGTGGCGGGCACACTGGGACGGGTGTTCAGTGTGCTGCGCCTGCATCCTGCAGCGGTGCACACATAACGGCGTCACGTGTGTGACAGCCCTCTGGGCGCAGGGCCCTCGCCTCATCAGTTTGCCCACATCTCCATGGGGGACAGGGCAGCATTTGCCCGTAGTAGGTGCTCAATAAATGTCTGCTAATTGGATATTTACTATCACATGCATCTTGTTACGATGATCACACCTTCAGAACCAAAAATCAGGACGTGTCTGACAAGGGCATGTATGCCCAGGGCAGGGACAGATGGAGCACTTTAAGTGAGGCTGGTCCTTGGGGGTCTTGATCAGCCCTGACGCACCTGTATGTCTGCCCCCCGCCCCCCATTTCCCGGCAGCACTATTTTTCAGGGGGAGAACGATGAGGTCTAGAGAGAAATCAAGATGACTTGAGCCAGGCCACAAGAAATATTATATTCTGAGGATTGCTGACTCCCAGCTTCATCTTTCAATACTTCTCTTTCTTTGTTTTGAAAAGTATGAGTTAAAGTGGGAGAAAATCTATCCAAAAGGCAAGAAAATTTCCCATGATGTTCCGGTTGTCCAGCTGACACGCTGGGAGAGGAGTTGGGGACCGAGGGATGATCTGGCCTCTGGAGCAGGGGTCGTCAAATGTTTTCCGGGAAGGGCCAGATGGTAAATCTCAGGCTCCGCAGGCCCTACGGTCTCTATCACAGCTACGCAGCTCTGCTCTCGTAGTGCGAAAGCAGCCCAGGCGCTGTGTACAGGAACGAGCGTGGCCGTGTTCCAATGAAACTTTATTTATGGACACTGAAATAGAAATTTGATGGAATTTTCACATGTCATGGAATAATATTCTTTTGATTTATTTTTTTCCCCTAGCCATTTGAAAAAATAAAAATGATTCTTACCTTGCAGGCTATGAAAAAACGCATGGCAGCCATCCTTGGCTGAGACTGTCACTGGAGGCCATCGCATCCTCTCACCTCATAGTCTCATCTTCCTCTTGGGAAAAGAACCTTCTGGCCATGGAGAGATGCCTGTTCCCTCAGACAAAAGGCTCAGAGGCACGAATAATGCACTGCCTTCTCCACGAAGCTGCTAGCTTGGCTTGCCATCCAAGAACACAAATAGTAACTTGTTTTGCCACTAACAGGGAGGGACAGCCAGATATCAGACTGGAAATGAGTGTTCTAAGCCATCTGGCCCCCTGGCCCCAGATGCCAGCCTGTGCTTCCTCCAGTTTGATCGAAGGAGTTGAGTGACAGCAAACATTCACGCCTGGACTTTCTGTTTGCAGAGAGTCTAGGACACTGGCTGTCGGACAGCTCCCTGCTAGACATGGTTGCAGAATGTTTGGTGCATCGCTTTGAATTTGTCCTTTGTAAATTTAACTCAGGGGAGCACCTGAGTTTACTATTCATATTGTGGCATAAATAAATGGGGGGCATGCACCCCAGGAACAAAGATAAAAGAAGTTCCGAGTCCACAGTGGAGTGCAAAAGAATGATAGGGAAGCCTAGGGTTTGCAAAACCCATAAATATCCGAGCAGTATGTATGGGCAGCCTGGAGAGCATCACTACCCGCTCCCCTGACTGTTTTAATATGCTGCTTATAGAAGCCTGAGAAATCATCAGAGGCCAAGGGGCTGGGAGAAGATTTGACTGGAGCTAAAAGAAGCCAGCCCATGGGGAGGACAACTTTAGAATAACCTGAAAACGCACAGACACGTGCTCACAGACAGACCACTTTCATTCATTCATCAAATATTTATTTCCTGCTTATGATGTGCCAAGTACTAGGCTAGATACTGGGAGAACGAAGTCGAAGTCCCAGCCCCTGTCTGCAAGGCGCCCGGGAGCAGGGTAGGGCTAGCAGATATGGGTTGGAAAGTATCTTAGGAGCATGAATTGTTGCCAGGGCAGGGGAGATCCAGGGGTGCACCCCACACGGCAACTGTCCCCTTGCAGAAGCCCGGCTACCTGCAGCCCACCTGAGTCCTGAGCACCTGGCCGGCACCTGCCGAGACAGAAATGATGCTCAGTGGGTCCCTCTGAGTTGTCCTCCCTGGAAGTGAAGCCCCCAGCGGAGGGAATCCTGGCCAGCCCTGGACCAGTAAGACCGAGGAGACGGCCGGACTACATCCGCTGAGCCTCCATCTCTCTTCCTGCTAGAAAGATCTCCGTCCAGCCGGCTCAGCAGGGGGGACTGACCCAGGGAAGTGACAGCAGTGGGCCACCGGGGCGGGGCGGGGTGAAGAGAGCAGAGGAAGAAAGCGCATCAAAGACACGGCCTCTGCACTCCCGGGTGCTTCCTCCCGCCTGGTCAGCGCGGGCATTGATGGTTTCATTTTTCTGGGGAAAAAAAGAACAAACGCAGAAGATAATTGTAGTGGAACGGCCGATAAGTAACGTTTGGTCTCCTTTTTACAACCATTCCCTAGGGCCACATTATGGTAATTTTTCTTCTATAACTGGCAAATTGTATAACGAGTCAGATGATACACCAGCAAGCAAGGCAGAAATTTGCATTTTAATACAACCGCTGGTATCACTCCCCCGCCCCCATCTCGGAGGGGTCAGGGCCTCTCTGATCCTGGGTCCCCTGGCACGCTGCCCTCTGCTTCCTTCTTTAACTCTGAGTGGGTGAGTCTGAAACGCTTGATAAGTGCAGCATTTCAAATGCAAGCACAGTATCTGCTTGCTCCAGACAGCACGTAGCATAGAGACTAGGGCCCAGTGCCCTGCAGTCAGCCAGACAGGCCCTACCCCTGCTCCGCCACTCACTAAGCGGGTGTCCTTGGCCAGGACCCTGAACTGTGTATCCATTTCCTTCTCTGTAAAATTAGGATCATTTTACTACCTATTCTATGGGTTTTTTAATGGATGCCTGGTGCATAGTACATGCTCAGTAAATGCTATTTATGAATATTATTGTGGTGGTGGTCTGTGTGGGAAAAACTCAAACCGTTTTTCCTCTGCTCTCACATCACAATCAACACAGAAGCCTTCTGTGACCGTCTTTGTGGGGCTTTTCCCTACGTGCCAAGCACGCAATCAGTTCTGCAGTGGACACCAGCTGGGTTTCCTCCAATTCAATTCTGACACCATCTACCTGGAGGTGGCATCAGATCCCACAGGGTGAGGGCTCAGTCCCAAGACTGCCCCCCACTGCCAACGCCCATCACAAGCCCCAGGCTGTTCTGCCTGTGCTTCTGACCAACTGTCTAGAAATCCGGGTTCCCATGACACCCGCCTTGGGTTCTGTAGCGGCTCACAGAACTCAGGAAAACACATTTACTAGTTTATTATAAAGGATATTACAAAGGACACAGATGACACATAGAGTATGGGAAGGGGCGCCGAGCTCCCACACTGTCACCCATGGGCCAACCTCCAGGGACCCTCATGCGTTCTGCCATCAGGAAGCTCCCCACTCCCTGCCCTCGTGGGCCTTCCACAGAGACCTCATTGGAAAGGCACGATTGACAACTGTGCAGACAGGGGATTGAACAAAAAGGGTGTGATCCGACACTCACAGGCTGAGTGGGGACCGCAGCGAGGCCTGTGTGTTCAGATTCTTCTTGGCCTCTCTGGGCAGCACCCTTCCTCCAGGGCGTGGGACAGGACTCATACCCTGGAGGGGAGGTCATGGGACCCACAATCAGACAAAGCAGGGCAGAGAATTTCTTTACAGCCAGCTCCAAGGCAGAAAGGTGGGGGAAGATTGGAGTCCCACCTTGGGCGGAGGAAAAGAGGACAGGGGGAGGTCAGAGAGAGAGGTTCTGTTTTCTGAGGCCTAAAGCACCTCAACGTGATAACAAGCCCACAACAAGGGCTCAGGGAGTCAGGAGCCAGGAACCGTGGATGAAAAATGATATGTGTTCTACATGGCACTGCCACAGGTGCTGAGGATGAGGGTGGGACTGGGAAGACCCCTGGGTCCACAGGACAGTGGTTCTTGGTCAAGACCATGCTGTCCATCTCCGCTCCTCACCTGTGCTCCGTGCACCTGCCCGCTCCTCCACGGCCGAGGTACTGCCCGTGTCCTGGAAAGGAGTTCAGGGCACGTGAGTTAAGGGTTCACAACGGCCAGGTCACGGGTTATGGAAGATCTCACACACACGCACACAACATCACAAGTACCCAGGGCCCAGAACTGTTCTGGTCTCACACACAAACACACACACACACACACACACACACACACACACACACACACACACATACACCCCGGGCAAGCCCAGTTTCAGGAATCCTAGAACCTTCCACCCGTATGGAGTGGTGGAAGAGCACTGGCCTTGACCTTGAAGCTCCGTTCCATCACCTCTGTGTGTGTAACTTTGGGAAAGCGAGTTTGTTTCCCGTCTATAAAGGGGGTGGTAACATAACGTCCAGTGTTTGGGGACTGGAAGGGTTAACAGCGGCCTGTGCACACAACAATCACCGGTTGAATCCACCAATTAGCTGACTCCGAGAGAAAGGCGCTAACAACCTCAGCCAACTTTTCGGTGGCGGTTACATTTGGCAGGGACTGCCTGTCCTTTCATGCTCAAGGGAAGCTAAGTGGTACCCAGGAAATCCTGCCAAAAACCCGGGATTATTATTTTAGCTCCAGGAGTGAAGCCTTCAGGGCCTTGGCATGCCCTGTTGTTTGAATTTATAGACCGGGCCCCTCCAGCGGCCAGCCGGAGGGAGGAAAGGGTTGCCATCACAGCAGATTTTTTGAGGGTTATTTTTAGAATTTCCTACAACTCCTGGAGACCATTGGAGGTTCCACACCAGACCTGGCAATTGAGTTGGCTTTTGCACTGCGATGAGGGCTTTGTCCATCTCCCTGGGGTACAGGGGGAAGGTGCTGCTTTTCCGACACAAAATGAATCACAGACCATGACAAGGACTTTGGTGGTGGTGTCACAACTGAGATCATTCATTCATTCACTGAAAAATTATGGACTGACTTCCTACTATGTTCCAAGCCTGATCTACATGCTGTAGATACATTAGGGAACAAAACAGACAACGCTTCCGACCTTCATGGGGCTCACGTTCTAGGGGGGGCCACACACACACACACATGCAAGCATAAGCCGTGGGCAAATTGTGCGTTCGTGGGTGGCGGTGCAGTGAGGAAGCAGAGCGGGGGCGGATCAGGGTGAACCTTCGGTAGGCAGTGTGTGCGGAGGGGATTGCTGTCCTAGTTCTCCACGCCCTCCTTCTAACAGAATCTTACATCCTGGCTCTTCGCAGGTGACTTAGCAACGCCTCTCCTGCCCAGAGCAGGGGTGATCCATTTCCTGCACCACGAGGCTGGGCTTGGCCGTGTGAATTGTTGGGGCCAATGGGACGTCAGCTGCCATGGGGCCACAGGGGCTTTGCATGTGCTCATGAGCCTCGGCACAGCCCCCACTGCCTCTGCCCTGGGAAGACCACACCCAGGTGCACCAAGATACAAGAAGTAGACTTAACCCACTGGCAGCCTGTGGTCCAGCCCGGCCCAGCCACGCCCAGCCCAGATCAGCCCAATCGCAGCTGACTTGCAGACCACAAACATGAAATATAACGTGGCATAAGACCTCTGTGTTAGTTTTCTATTGCTGCCATAACAAATTGTCACAAACCTACGGTATCAACAGTTCTGTAGGTCAGAGGTCCAGGCTGGCCCCAGGTTTCAGAAGGACAAAATCAAGGTGTCTGCTGGTTGGGAGCTTTTCAGGAGGCTGTGGGAAGAATCTGCGTCCAAACTCGTGCAGGCCCTTAGCTGAATTCAGTTCCTTGTGGCTGTGGGGCTGACGTTCCCGGGAGTCCTTGCCGGCTGTCAGCTGGGGGCTGTTCCCAGCATCTAGGGGCCTGTCTCTGGTCCTTATATCTCCAAACCAGCAGTGGTACATTGAAGCCTTCTCATCCCTGGAATCTCTCTTTTCTTCTGCTTTTCTTTCTGCTTTTCAGGGCAGAAAGACTATACTAGATCTGCCTAGATGACCCAGGGCAGTCTCCCTATCTTAAAGTCAGCTGATTAGTAACCTTAATTACATCTGCAAAGTCCCTTCACGGCAGGATCTAGGTTGCTGTTTGATTGAATAACCAAGGGATGGGAATCTTGGGAAACATTTTCGGGATTCTGTACACCACAACCTATAGTTTGGGGTGGCTGGGGTTGTTTGTCACATAGCACTATCGCGGCAGAAACCGGGCTACCCTCATGGTCAAGACAGGCCTCGCTGAGAAGGTAGCATCTGAACAAGGGCCTTCCCTAAGCTTCCTTTTTCCTTCCAACTGGCTCGAACGTACTTCAACCCTGCTTAAGCCACGTCTGTGAATACAATGCCTAGGAGATGGCAGAGGAACAGCGTGGAGGAAACTGGCTGTGGATGCGCACAAAGAACAAAGAGGCTCCGCTCATCCAGACCACGCACCCACAAATGCTGCGTGAGAGAGAAATGCACTTTATTTAAACCACTGCATTGTTGCTTAAGTGATTGCATTACAGCAGCTCAGTCTTTTATCAATACGAGTACAGCATCTAATGCAAAAACTGTACTACAAGGCAAATAAACCCATGGACAGGGGACACCTCGAAGGAAGAAGCAGTGAGTTTTACCAAGTAAATCCCGAAAGGCTGCTTGGAAGAGGCACATGGGCTTAACGTCTGAAGTCCACACGTGCAACAGACTCTCGTATGTGAAACAATGTGCAGAGGATGGACAGAGCGGTGAGAACTGAGTGACTAAGAGTGAAAAGAAATAGTTCTGATTAAAGACACGGTGACATGCAAAACGAAGAAGGGCAGTTCTAGAAGAGGCAGAGGGGGCGCTGGGGGAGGGGCAAGCCTTCACCGTAGGCCACAGGCGGTGGATCAGGGAGTCGTTCATGCATTAGGAAGAGGCTGGGAGGTGGCGAGTGACATAAGCGGAGTCCTGTCCACACGTGTGGCCCTCTCAGCACCTAACACCACCACCTAGTGAGCGCCCAGGAAATAGTTATTAATTGATTGACAACTCGGAGGAACAAGTCCCTCCCCCTCCCCCTTCCCCAGGCCAAGAGACGCCCCCAACTTCAATAGCAAAGCAGAGATGAACGACCTTCTCATGATGCCACACATGCCCAGAATGTCCCAGAATGTCACTAGGTTGAGTTTCTGTTCATTCGATCAACAGTTGCAGGGCTGGGTGCAGTGTGGCCATAAAGGCAGATGAGCTATGGCTCCTGTCGTTAAGAAGCTTGCCAACTCGGGGATGATATAAGATATGCAGGTAGGAAACCAGGATAAAAAGGAGAAATTGATGTGCACCACGATGCAGTGCAGAGAAAGTGTTCTGAGAATTCCAAGGAGAAAGAGCACTTCCTGCTTGGGAGCGCGGGAGGGGCTAGAGCGGAGGAAGAAGGTCAAAGGCAGAGGCGTCCAGCTGGGCACCGGGGAGCAGGAGGGTGCTGGGTGGGGCAAGAGGGAGGTGAGTGGGGGATCGAGTTAGGCTGGAGCCTGCCGGGGAGAGTCCGGGAGTCGGGGGACCAGTTCCATGGTTCACACCACCACTGCCGACCCTTGACCCAGATGTTCTGTTTAGAAGTTTGCAAAGGTGAAGCCCGGGAAGCCCTCTTGTTGTTCCTTATTCTGAGAACCTGCGGAGCCCAAGCTTTCATGGGAAAGGACGTTCAAGTCTGTCCCCTCCACCCGATGCCACCTGGGCCGCAAACCAGCCCACCCACCCTCCTGGGCCCAGCTGAATGGACGACATCCTTCAGGGGCCAGGTTCACACTCACATCACACCCCCCCACCCCCTGGGACCAACTGGGCCTGTCCTGTCGCACATCCCCCAGGACACCCAGAAACAGCCCCCTGCCTGTGAGCTCCCCTCTCCTCCCTGCCTCTCTGAGCTGGGGAGAGAGGTGGCTGTAGGCTAAAAATATGCCCAAACTTCGGGGGAGCAGTGATCCCAAGGGGAGGGCCAGGGCCTCCCAAAGCGTGGGAACCTGGGAACCGGTAGTGGCATTTTGGGGGGAGGAACCTAACTTTCACCCCATGGAGGGGAGGAATTGAAGGCTGGGGAGAAGCAGAGGCCAGAGCTGAAACCTGAGCCCAAGTGTGTCCCTGGTCACACGCTTCTCTCGAACTCCCTTGGCAAGATGAGACCAACTGTTCTTTCCGACATCAGCCCAGGAGATGTGGATAACAGCGCCTGCTGCGGAGTGGGGAGGAAGGGCCCGAACGCTCAGTAATTGAAATTCTTGAGAGCTGTTCGGAGAGACAGGATGTTCTTTGCTGTGTGCAGGAAAGGTTAATAAACACCGGTGACACTGGGCAGTGGCTGGGGACTTGCAGTGAGCAGGGACACTGCCCAGAAGGACTCCCGTGCTCCGGATTGTGCCCGAGGCCGGGCGTCGTGCAGGCCTGGTTCCTCCTCTTCCTGTCTTTGGTCTGCTAGTCCCAGAAGACACATCACAGGTGCCCAGGGACACACAGGGACATCCAAGACCTTCTAGATCAGAAGGCTGGGCGATATCCCGCCCACACCCCTTCACTCGGGCCACAGAAGGGATGGAATCTCTTTATTATTCCTTAAAGGGAAGAGGTGGAAGGAGGAGACAATTGTGTCCTGATCCCCTGGACCTGCCTCTGGGTATCCCTGTGCTAGAACCATTTGAGATGGAACCCTCCAGGGCTGGCTGCCTTGCCTGTGTGGCCCTGTCTCCCTTCACAACAAAGGCTGTCGAGCGGTGGCACCCACAGGCAGCCATCAGAGTCACGGCACCATGGTCCGTGTCCCAGGTGAGCTTGAGCGTGGACAGGTGGCTCCCACCTGCTCTCTGGTAGCTGGGAGAGCCAGCACCAGGGCGAAGGAAGCCCTGCGGGAAGCAAGGATCCCAGGGCACTGCTGCCCACCTGGAGTCTGCGTTCAAGCTGAGACGGTCCGTGCAGGGCGCTCCTTCTGCCCCGAGCCCAGAGGTGCCAGCGCTTGGCAGCCAGAGCCCGGGATGTCTCTGGATGTTGCCAGATGCTTTGATCTCCCCAGCAAGTGCCTGGCGGCAGCGGTTCACTATCTAAATGCCGCATCCGGAATCTGACAGGGAAACAAGCGCTTGGGTGACACCCAAATGCTGCATCAACACAGACATGCTGACATTTCCATCTGCCCCTCTGTCCCAAGAGTCCCCATGTGCAAGAGAAGCCACAGGCAAAAAAAGTAGGTCACCCCACTCTGGGTAGAAGAGTGCAGGTGTTTACCAGATGCTCGGCTACCTGCTTTTGGGGGGATACAGTGAGGGTGCAAAGAAAGAGGGTGGGCAATCCTCTGCCCAGCACCGCACAAGCCAGCAGCTGCAGATGGCAAGAGACTTGGGTCTAGGCCAGTGGTTCTCAGCCCTGACTCGGAAGGAGCTTTATTTGAAAAAAAAAACAACTCTGTGGGCCTCCCACCTAAAACCAATTAATTCAGAATCTCTGGGGAAGAGACTGAGGCATCCGTAATATTGAAGAGCTCCTAGGTGTTCCAAGAATGTGCTGTCGTGGTTAAGAAGCTCCTTGTCCCAGCAGAGGGTGCAGGGCCCTTCCCTTGGAGGTCTTCGTGAGGGCAGAAAGGGCTGGGAAGGAGAAGGTGTTCCATGCTGAAAATTCCTGCATTTTTCTCCCTCCACAGCCCAGCCTTACACAACGTGTTCCTCCCCCCGCCCCCCGGCGTGCCCCCTTCCTCTCTGCTCCATGCATTTGACCGACTCTTCAAAGCCCAGTTCCATCCTCCTCCTCTGATCCCTGCAGCCTGGTGTCCCCTGCTGTGGCCTGTCCTGCCTTCTCTCATCTCATTCCCCTGATCGACCCTGTGCTCCTTCCATGCAGGTCTCAGTCCTGGAGACCTGACATTCTCAAAGTGTGGTCTCCGCCCCTGCGAGCTGGTTGGAAATGACATTCTCAGTCTCCTCTAGACCTGCTAAGTCGGGACCCAACAATCTGTGTCTTAACAAGCGCTTGGGTGCGGCTGGGGAGAGCTCCAGTCCCAGAGTCACCACTGGTCTCCAGACCTGGCCACTCAAGCGGTGACCCCGGGACCAGTGGCTTCAGCCTCGCCTGGGAACTGCTTAGACATGCAGAATCCCACGCCCCATCCCAGACCTACTGAGTCAGAATCTGCATTTTAACAAGATGTGCAGGGCGGTGTGTGCACAGGGAAGCGTGGGGTGCTGCTCTGTCCCGGGAGTGCCCCGCTGGAAGGGGAAGGGTCAGGGCGCTTCACACCCCTCCTCACGAGGCCCAGCCCCCGACTCTCTCAGGGAATCTCAGCCTTTACCACAAGCTGCAGGTGCTGGGGGCCCATAGACAGATTCTGGAAGGTTATCCAAGAAACAAATGGCATAGCCCCTCATCCTTAAGACCGAGTTGACAGAATGTGGCTCCTAGGTGGTTGCGGCTGATTGTTGCATGCTTGCTGTCCACATTCCAGGGGTCCCTGGACGTGGGCCAGGGCTGTACTGCGCCCCTTACCCCTGCCCCGGGGGTCAGCTTCCTTCACAGGGGCCACCCCTTGGGAGAGACAGTCTGAATTGCCCCAAAGTTGTCATCTAAGCCAAGCAAAGCCTCCCGTTCCCTTGTCCTCTCTCCCGCAATCTAGTCCCTTTCAACCTCCCCCTCGCATGCGCCCCTCGCACTCGCCGGAGAGGAGCGACAGGATGTTAGACCTTAGTCCCAGCAGTGGGACTCGGGCCGGGCTGGGCGGAGGCGGAGAGGGGAGAGAAGAGAACATCGTGGGATTTCCCCGACTCCTTGCTCACGGGTGCTCTTCGGTTCATTTCCACGCATCCTCCGGCGCCTACTATGTGCACGGCACAGTGCCTCCCTTGTGCCCTGGCTGGTCTCTCACATTAAGGGTTGTTAAAAATGTATTCAGTATGAGTTTGATATTCAAATGCCAGCTTCTTCTGACAGGTTATAAATAGCTTCTTTGAGTCCAATTTGAGGTTTTGATTTAAAAGAAAAAAAAAGTAAGCTATCAGCCATCCATCTGTGATTGAATCTGAGAGACTCCTCTGCCCCCTCCCCCGAACCCCCCGTCAAAGACCATTACTACGTTCCCTGCTCAGAGAAGATTGTGTACGGAGCTTTAGTGTCCCCTGGGGACGTAAGACCATTACAGGGGGGGAAAAAGACGTATTTGCATCTCTGTTCCAATACGCACAACCTAATTAAGATTTTATAAACACTCACCCAACAGGAAAACACTCACGCACACACATTCGCAGGCACCTAAATTAGCAAGGCAAATAGAGTCTAGATTAAGTGGTTTTCTTGCCTGTTTCCGTCCAGCTTTAATTAGGCGTCTGTCAGGAGGAGGGTGTCACATGGGGGAATTGTCTCGTTTGGATTCTCTAGGTTTGGGTTATTGGGGTACTGGAGCCCCACACCTGCCCCTTTTCCTGGGAGTCACAGCTCATCCCCGCTGAGCCTCTTCCCCGCCACCCTCACCTCTTGCTTGCACTATGGGCCCTCGGAGGGAGGAGCAGGACCTCGTCTTCAGAGCAGCCGCATTTTGGTGGCCTCCCTGCAACACCAGACCCCCAGGGGACCTGAGCCTATCAGAGCCCCACCCGTGGGACTGCCTGGTGGCAGTGGGGTCCTGCCAACACGTTCCAGATGCCAGGCTCTGGGCACAGAAAGCACAGGCTCCCGGTGGCTCCCTCGCCCCCGGCTTCCCCAAATGCTGGCAGTGCAGCCCCTGCACCCCAAAGTGATGATCTGAGGGCTGCTCTCAGCCCTGTGATGTCCTCTGTCCTATCCCTACCGCTGTGCTCTCCCCATGGAAGAAAATACAAGAGATAATTAGCTTTCTCCCTCTTTGCATGTCCTTGGGCTGTTTGGGAAAAAGTACATTTTCTTCACATGTGTAGAAAATTAAATCTGTTGTATTTTAGAGGAGCGAGGGAGGAGTGGCAGAGAAGCGTCACTTGCTCATTTGAGCAGACAGGGCTGTGGGGGGCCAGGGCGGGGAAGCTCAGGTCTTCTGAAGTGGCTGAGAGGTACCAGCCGATCCAGACTGGGCCCAGCCTCTTCTTTGTCCTGCCAGGAAGCAGGCTCCTCCTTGGAGCAAGTCTTTGTTTCCAAGAACAAAGCAACAGCTATGCCTACCAAGGTGACTAATCAAAACTCTTCAAGACAGGCTGCAGGGGATGCAGGAAGAACCAGGCTGATGGCAGACGAAATGGGATGTGGTGATTTGTCACTGCGAATTGGGCCCAGCACTCTGCAGCACCTGTCCATCCTGAGGTCACCTCTGCACCATCCCTTTCCTACCCTGGGGACCAGGGATGGGAGGCCTATGAGGGTGTATGTGATGGCGTGGGGTCCATGGTCCCATTGGAAAGATGATAAAACTGAGGCTTGGGCTGCGTGTGGTTAATCTAGCACTCTGGGAGGTTGCCAGCTGGAGAGGACAGCAGCCCAGAAACACAGGGGAGCTGATCCCCTGGTGGGTGGGAGCATTGCTTGAGGCCAAGAATTCTAGACCAGCCTGAGCAAGAGCGAGACCCGTCTCTACAAAAAATAGAAAACTCAGCCAGGTGTAGTGGCACGTGCCTACAGTCCCAGCTACTTGGGAGGCTGAGGTAGGACGATCTCTTGAGCCCAGGAGTTTGAGGTTGCTGTGAGCTAGGCTGACACCACTGCACTCTAGCCCGGGCAACAGAGTGAGACTCTGTCTCAAAAAAAAAAAAAATGAGGCCTGGGGAGATCATGAGGCCTGAGAGCTCACTGCTCCTTGCTCAAGAGACAAAGAGAACTCATTATCTAGCAGGTGCCTCCGCCCCAGGATGAGGGTTCCTGCTCTCCGCTCTGCCCAGCAGAGGCAGGAGTCGAAGGAATCCATGCAAAAGGACGCACAAAGGCTATGGTGCAGACATGGAGAAGCGGCTGCTAGAGATTTGGTTTAACTCAGTGATAACTTCTCACATGCAAGTCTCCAGAGGTGGAGAAACAGGACAGTAACATGACCTGCCTTTGGGATATTTACAGTCTGGAAGGAAAATGCTTCACTATCAAAGCAGTGGCGGCCAGGCAGCTGGATGTAAGGCCACCGTCAGCTCTACGGAAACGCGGTCGCACGATGCCCAGTCTGGCAGCCTGGGGCCTTCCCACCCACCCCGCTCTGTCCTGCCGCGGACCCTGCTGGGAGACAGGCTGCCCACCTGTATGCCCGGCCATCTTCTGGGGCCACCATTCTGTCCCCCACCCCAGGACAGCTGCAGCAACCAACAAAAGCAGCCGGGCCCTGGTGAATTAGCTGAAGTGACACTCACTTTGTATACACATGTTTACAATCAGGGCCAGATGGTGAAGTATTGGATTCGTTTCAACGCCACTCCAGTGTGCCGAGCCGAGCCAGGCTTTGCACGTGGCAGGAGAAAAACAACGTGGGGGGAGGGGCAACCCACTCCTTCAACACCAAACCTGAATCCACTCTTGATCCCAGGGGCTATTGATTAGCCCTCGCTTAAATTAGCCTTAGCTCGCCAGCTGTCAGAACTTTTTATCAAATCCGAAATTCCACAGACGAAGAAAGAAACACCACCCGCTCTGATATCTGCCATAGTTTCTTTCCTTTTTCTCTTTTTGTATGAAAAATAAGTAAATAAATAAATAAAGCACACTTGATGGAAAGGAGCTTGCAAACCATCACCGGTGACGGTGTTTATGGTGCCAAATTATTTGTACTGTCAGGAAGAAAGGGCGGACTGAAGGCGGATCAAACGGAGTGATTATTTACCAAACGACGACAAGGAGGACATCCTTAGGTGACATGACAGAGGAAAGGGCGGAGGGGAGGATGTTGGCAAAGTGCCAGAGACAGAGTCACCGCAGCCTGTGTGTTTGCATCTGCATCTTCCCAAAAAGAAAGTGTCAGGAGGGACCTCAAGGACAGCTGCACCCTAGAGCCGGAAGGAATGGGACGTCCCACCGCTCAGGAGACCTGACCCAGCCCAAACGTCCAGCTGGCGGGCCAGGGAGGAAGAGGAGGAGGGGGCGATAGTGTGAGGGTGGCTAGTCCTTGCCCCTCTGCAACTGCACCTGAGAAACATCCCCTCCCGACGAAACCCACGATAACCAGATACAACAGAGAGAGAGAAGAAAGAAAAGAAAATGGAAAAAAACCCCGAAAAATTAGAGCTAGGCTCTTGTCATCTCTAATGATGGGAATCATATGGTCTCAGTAGAAAGTAACAAAACTTTTTGGAAAGAACATTCCAGAACTCCTCTATCTGAATGAAGGCATCCCATTCAAATTGTCCCTCTGGGAGGCAGTACATTTATTCCAGGGATGGAGCCATTACTAAAACACCTTATTTTGAAATTCACCTTTGAAACTCCCTTTAGAGTCAGTCCGTGAGAAACGTCTCAGCCAAATAGCCATCGCTCGGCTGTGGGGAGGAGGAGGAGGGGACGGGGCGCGGTGGATGGCGCTAGAATTCTGAAATAGTTTGCACCAGAGCAGTTTCCAAATGGTCATCAAATGGTGATCCAGAATGTCCCACAGGATCTGCCTGGGCTTCTTGTTCCAGGTAATTCCAGAAGGTTGCTCCAGAAATGATTTCGGCTATAGCAGCGTATCTGAGCATGACAGAGTGGTCACTAGGGAAGAGGAAGGAGATTGTCTTCTCCTGAAAGAGCACGCGATGTGCACACACGTGCAGTCAAGGCACACAGTCAGAGATCAGGCCGTTCACCCCCTTCCACGGAACTGGCCGTTTACACTTCCTAGCAGGTAAACATGCGCCCACGTCCCGGGGGAATTCAGTTGTGTGAAGGCAGGAGTCTGGCTCTGTTTTGTTCACTTATGAAAACCCAGAGGCTGGAACAGTGCCTGGCACATAGCAGGTGCTCAGTAAATGTTGATTGAATGACTGGACCAAGGACACAATATTGGATGAGGTTTGAAGAAGGAATAGGTGAGTGTGACAGCCAGCCTCTAGAATGACACTGTGACCCCATCTCCTGGCATTCACATCCCTGTATCATCCCCTCCCACACCGTGCCAGGGCTGTCCCTGTGGCCAACAGAACATGGCAGAAGTGATGGTACATCCCTTCTTAGATTAGGTTATACAAATACAGCAGATTGGGGGAGCCAGCTGCCATGTCACGAGCAAACCTACAGAGACACCCGTGTGGAGAGGAGCTGGGGCTTCCTGCAAACAGCCAGGAAGGAACCAGACCTCCCTCCAGCCACCAATTGCATGTGCCATTCTGGGTGTGGTTCCAGCCCCAGTCGAGCCTTCAGACGACTGCAGCCCTTGCAACCCCCTGCAAGACTCTGAACCACAACCATCCGGCCGAGCTGCTCCCAGACTCCTGACTCATCAAGTAAACCGGGAGACAATAAGTCGTTGTTTTATGCCACTACATCTTTGGGGTACTGGTGTTATGCAGCATCCAATGACTGATACAGTGAGCGGACGGGAAAAACGCACATGCTAGATACGTACCTTTGCACTCATCCACAAGGCGGTATTTTACTCCAAACTCTGATTCTGTTTTTTAAATATGTGTTGGGAAAAAAATGGACAATGTGGCTGGTAATTCCTACCCTGCAATAAGAATTACAGACTGCACAGGTTTCGGGAACCCAGCACCCCTCAGTTCGGAGCTGTTCTTTGTGCCCAACTCCAGCTCCCCTCTGAGACTTCCCCTTTGTATGAGGAGAGGTGGCTCCATTTCTTTTATGATTTGTTTTTTTTGGTCTTATTTTGTCATTTGACTTTCCAAGGTACTGCTCAGCCCCAGCTTCTAGGACTGCACCTGGCTGTATTAGGGACTCAATAAATATTTACTGAATGAATGGATGGATGAATGAACAGCCTAGGCTGCTTATGACAGCTACCTGGGGCGCATGGCCAAGCTCTCCCCACTAGCCCTCTCCCAGGGGGCCCGGGGCAGGGTGGGAGGGAGAAGCAAGAGGCAGATGCACTCATCATCACAGCTCAGCCCCTGAGCTGGGACCCAGACCTAAAATGAGAAACCTATGGCCATGGACCTATGGACTGAGAGGGAGACTTTGCCGGCCACTGTTATTTAGAAGACACGGCAACAAGTGGAGAGCGAGCTGGTTTTCATTACCGGATAAAGAAGCCAAATAATAAAAGAAAGGGCTGGCTGGCTGGAAAAAAAGAGCAGAGAGCCTTTTCCCACTCCTCTTTGTCAGGCAAGAGTCAGTTAGGAGGTCCCAGAAAAGAGGTGCTCCTGTCTGGGACAAGGAGAAGAATCCAAACGGGTGTCTCTTGATTGTGTTCTGGAGAGAGTGAATGCATCCTCACCTTAGGAACAGGAAGTCAAACTTGGGGCAGAGCCAGCTTCTGCCTCTAGCTGCAGCCACTGCCTGGGCCCCTAAAGACAACTGCCTGAAGTCTCCGAATGCTTGCTGGCCGCAGAGAGGGACACTTCCCTGGAGCCCGCCCCAGCAGCATCCACGTCCAGGGCACAGGCAGGGAGCCCCTGCCACCCACCGTGGAAGCCAGTGCAAAGGGAGGAGCCCTGCTGGCCTCAGAGGAAGGCTCCTCAGACTGAGGGACATGGCCTGAGTGGAGGGAGGAACCAGGACTGATTCCTCACAACTCTGCCTGGCTTGATAAGTCATCATCCTAACTCCGGAACACGGGCCGTGGCCACTTAGAGGGTGAACTACAAAGCCACAGCACCTCCCTGGACATCGGGACATTGAGAAGAGTGTTCAGGACCTTAGGTCTCCACTTTTCAATGTTTAAGAATTTTGCAAATACATCTGAGGATACCCAGAAAAATTTGGATTTCAGATAAATGGCAAATAGTTTGTTTAATATAAATGTATCCCAACTATCATGTGGGACATACTTATACCAAAAATCATTCATTGTTTATGTGAAATTCACATTTAACTTGGCATCCTGTACTTTATTTGGCAATCCTCTGACAATTTCTCCTCTGCAATGACTCTTCCCATCCTCTCCTGTTTCCTACCACTGCAGGGAGTGGGGTAGGAAAGATAGTCGTTCGAGACCAAAGTCCATCTCCATGCCAGCCTTGAAGAGATGCAAAGACAGATGGTGTGGCCCCAGTTATTACTGCTGCAGAGCAAGCCACCCCAAACCTTAGTGGCTTAAATCAATCATTTTGTTATGCTCAGAGAGTCTGTGGAACTTGGACAGGGCACAGCAGGAATGACTTATCTCTGCTCCAGGATCTCTGGGGCTTCAGCTGGGAGGACTCCATGGCTGGGGATATTCAGCTCCTGGAGGCTGGAATCACCTGGAGGCGTCTTCATCACTTGTCTGGTGGTTGATGCTGACCGTGAGCTGGGACCTCAGTGGGCTCTCTGCAGGAGCACGTGTGCATGGCCTCTTCGTGTGACCTGAGCTTCCTCACATCATGGCTGCCTCTAGGTAGTTGAACTTCTTACTTGGGAGCTCAGGGCTCCGATGGTGAGTGTCCCAGGGGACCCAAGCAGAAGCCGTCTTGCCTTTTCTGACCGAGCCTCCAAAGTCCCATGGTGTTACTTCCGCCACAATCTATCGGTGGAAGAAGCAGTCACAAGTCCACTAGCGTTAAGGGGAGGAGAACAGACCCATGTTCTCCGTGGCAGGAGTGTCAAAGCATCCGTGACTAGTTTTACAACCACTGGAGGTGGAGGGAGAACTAAGTGAGAGGAGCTCATGGCGAGGGCGGGAGGCTCGCAGGGAGATCGTGGCTGTAGAAAATTTCCCATGACAACCAAGGAGCCCAAAGAGGGTAGCAGGATGGAGCTGAGGCTCCGAGGACTTGGGGGATTCAGGAATCACAAGAGCCCATGTGGGGAGGACCGGGAAGGGCTAGTGCTGAAGCCACAGGGTCAGCAGGGATTGGGTTCCAGCAGAAGCCAGGGCTGAGGGGGAACAGTGCGGAGGGTGCGGAGCCATCAGAAAGCCCCCGGAAGGCTGCTGCGCCATGATGGCTCACACTGCGCTCCATCAAACCCGTCGTCTGCCGCTGAAATTGCGTTCGACTGACACCATCTGCATCGATCCCGCTCACAATCCCCCAGGCTCCCTTCTCTCCTCCCACCCGTCTGCACACGCCAGTCTCTGCAGCCCCCTCCCACTGGAGAACAGAAACATCTGCCTGCAGCAAGCCGCCCTCCTCCCAGCCCTGCCCAGCACGGGGGTGGCTGCCAGTGCAGGGCCCGACTGCCTCACTCTGAGGCCAGGGGAGCACGTGGTAACTTAAAGGGAGCAGAGAGGTTGGTGATAACAGAGGGGCGGGGAGGTGGGGGCACAGGGAGTTGGGCCGCCGCTGCATTGCACACTGGGCCTTCCCACTCCCACCCCTGCCTGAGGGGGCAGGCGCGACCTCCACCTGGGCAGCTCTGCCCTGGGACTGGGCGCTCACAGCAATCCTCCTCCCCGGCCCCTGCCTCCAGGAAGCGGCAGGGCAGCCAGGCCCGGCGGCTGTGGCGGGAGGCGCTGGCACCACATGGAGATCGTGCCTTTTGAAGCCTGAGTTAATTGGATTTTGCAGCCTCCTCTCTTGCCTGACCCTCCTTATTCAATGACCAAGAGGAGGAGGGAGGGGAGCGGCTGAGCACCAGGAAGGAGAAGGTGAGCACAGTGGCGTCTTCGTGGAAAGTAATCAATGCTCAGCCTCCCCCCACGCCTCCCTGCGCCAGCTCAAACAGCGCCTGGAACTCAGGGAGAGCGCAGAAAGGTTAGCTGCCTTTATTACTATTCGTATCATTACAAGAAAGGTGCAATCTCACCCACATGCCTACGTCATCGTGTGTGCACGTGAATGTGTGTGTACGCGTGCAGGAATCCACACACATTCACACCTGGCTACCCGGTGACCCGGACCCGTTACCTGTCCAGAGGACCAGCTTGCGGGGCCGCAGATCTGCGGGCTTTGCTCCTGTTCGGTGGAGAATTGCCCCCAGGGGCCAGAGCTCCAGCAGAGCACCACCTCCGGCTGTAGCAGCTCCTGTGTCTCCTGTTTTTCATATATATCTTCTCTCACCCTGTTATAAGAGGTTTGAGGAGCATTAGAGAGTTACTTCCTCCCTTCACCTCCCTAGGCCCATAATTTAAGGGCAAAGGGTGCCTATTCAAGCTGATGCTGACTAAATTGGCTAGTGAGGGAGTTTGACTTTTGGTCTCCGTCCTCTGCTCCCTGGGGGACTGTCACACATCCACATCCTCGCCCTGGCCTGCAGGTGGGCAGAGAGAATTCCCTGCCCCTTGACCTCAGGCTCGCCCCTACAGCCTGCTTGGGGGCACGGGTATAACAGATGCAAAGTGAGCAACAGCTTGGAACGAGCTTGCACCATCGGCCTTGCCCTCTCAGGCTTGTGCCACCCCAAGAAAAGAACATACCCTGGTACCTGCTGGTCCAAGGAGGAGAGACTCGTGGAGCAGGATCTGATCCCAGCCCCAGCCTGGAGTCAGGTTCGGTGGGCAGAGCCGCAGCGACCTGCAGGGGATACCCTAGCACAGGGATGGAGGCTCCCTGGTGTGCGCCACGGATATCGTGCACACGACCCTCTGCCGTGGCCGTGACTGACTGATGCAGCGCACCTCACCCTGTATTCAGAAATACATGCTAGATGTATTTAAAACTAAATGAAAAAAAAAAAAAAACAGGGCATAAATACATTTTTAAAAGACTCTCAAAGCTTAAAAGCAATGGAATGTTATGAAGAAAAAAGACCAATGAGTTTCAATGCAGAACTATTAGACGACTCTATGTCATAAAGCATTATAAGCCAATTGAAAGTGTAACATAACACCTGCTAAAGATTAGACTGGAGGGCTGGTCCCATCTCCCCAAGACGCTACGGCTGGCACCCACTGAAAGGGTGTGTGCAGGAATTTAGGGCAGCCCCTCTTGGCAGAGGGGCGGGAGGATATTTTTAAATAGGCGATGCTAAAAAGATGCAAGGAAAAAAGAAAACAGCTTTTTTTCTAGCGGTCTAGGGTGGAGCAGAGACAGGCGCACAGGCCCAAGGGAAGAGCAGGGGAAAGAAGTTCTCATCCAAGTTTAGGACAGGTGAGCCCACCCTCACATGAAGTCTGACACGCAGGCCCAGCCCCGAGCTACGGCAAGGACACCATTCGTGTATCCAGGAGCTGTTTGACATGAAGCATTTCTGGAGGAGACGAGCCCAGCAAAAGCTGTCCTGTGTGTGGGCAGGAACTGCCATCGGCTTTTGCTGCGGACCCCATCCGGCAGCGGCCCCGCCATGGTGCGACGGGAGCCTGCACAGCCAGTCCTCCAAGCCTTCACACGACACATTGCCTGGCCCCCAGGAAAGACGCTTACACCGGGGTCCTCTCTAAGGGGCCACTGGGCACTAGGGGGGTGGACCAAGGAAAGCCCCCTGCACCTGAACTTTGGGACCAAACTGGTGGACCCTATAGTGCGTTGAACTGGGGATAGCGGGAAGCAGACATCCTTGTTACAAAAACCAAATTGCAACATTGAAGGTCCTCACTAGTCAAGGAAAATCAGGATTAGAACAAAAGGCCACAAAGCGAATGCATTTAAAGGATAGAAAGAAATAAAGGCTTGATTGCAGTGACTTTATATTTTCTTTAAAAAAAAGACAAATTATGAAACAGTTTGTTTTAGCTTACATTTAACAAAGCTAGGCTGTTAATGCAACTCTTTTTTAATTCTTCGAATGAACAAAGAACAAGATGTTGATTTGGGGGCATAATTTTTCTGACAAGATTGTCTGATAGCACCATACAACAGCCTTGATTTCGTGTTTGACTTTCGCAGCACAATCATAAAGAGGACATTTTTGCAAAAAAATATTTGAAGGCGTCATCAATTTTCCCAATGGCCTGTCTTAATCCTCTAAAATTCAAATCTCTCTCTCTCTTTTGAAGTGCCTGTCATTTCATCAGCCTTGTAGATTTTCTCTTCTGTAATTGTTAACTGGCTGAGAACCCCGCCGGCTCCTCATTTGCCAGTAGCCTGGCACGTGATTCGAGTCATTCTCCATAATCGCTTTGATCAACCTCAGGAAATTTTGCATCTTCTGCAAAATTCGAAACTGTCTTGCCTTAGACTCCAGAGCGTTTGCGACATATGGCTAACAGGGACAGACCCACAGACATGGTGATGAAGGGGGAGAAATACGCTAGTGTTAAGTGCCAGGGCTGTGGGAGTAGAAACAGAGTTTGTAAGAC
Source organism: Propithecus coquereli (assembly GCF_000956105.1). Classification (NCBI taxonomy): domain Eukaryota; kingdom Metazoa; phylum Chordata; class Mammalia; order Primates; family Indriidae; genus Propithecus; species Propithecus coquereli. The sequence goes on from NW_012153729.1 coordinate 6,188,335, forward strand.
ATCAGCCCGTGAGTGGATATTTTTGTGTTATGGCAACTTTAATTTCCTGTGCAACATAATAACTTCAGGGATTCAGGCTGTGGAATGTGGAAAACAAGAACCCATGTATATGATCAAGGGACACTAACCACAATATGTAAAGAGCTCATACGAAGCAATAAGGGAAAAAAAGGACAGAAACAAAAACCTTTTACTGAAAAACAAAAAAAGAAATACAAGAGGCTACTAACCACAGGAAAAAATATTTAGCTTCTCTGTAAGCAAAGAAATGCATCAGAAAGCAATGTTTTGCCATCAAACGAATGTTTTTTAAATTGTAATTCTCGACGTTGCCAAGGTTATGAAGAACTAGGCCTTTCTTATATGCTGCTGGTTGAGCGTAAATTGGTACAGGCTTTCCAGAAAGGAAATGCAAAGCTATATCCAGCCTTAAAATTATTTCAGCTGCTTCGTATTTTTTTTATAAAGTCCCCTGTTGCCTGGGCATATCCTCCCATCATTCTTAAAACGAACAAAGACTAAATCAAATGTTGATTTTTGAGGGTGTAATTTTTCTGGGGAAAAAAAATCGTCTAGTGGCACAAAACAATATCCTTCACTTTGAGTGAAGTTAATTGCTTTTTCAGCTCTCTCTAAAGTTTGATCTCTCACTCAGAGGCCACTTTGCACAGGAAATAAAGATTTCCCCTCTGGAGAGTGGCCCTAGAAGGAGGCATGACACCGAGCAGAGCTGCAACCAGGCCCCCTCGCCATGCAGCTCGCAGCTCCTGCCCCTACGACGGGGCTCCTAACACACCTGCCCCGGGCTCCCTCCCCAGCAAAGTGAAACGACTGTATGTCACAGGTCTGTGCCTGTGCTCGCAGGCATTGAGAAGCTGGCATGCTAAGTTCTCACTGGCCAGGAGTTCACCAACCTGCCTACAGCGGTTATCTCTAGGTGACCGGGTTGGGGAGTTTTTAAACTTTCTTCTTCAAACTTTCTGTAGATTTATAAATTTCTACAATGAGCAAGCACCACATTTATAATCATAAAAAGATTTTTTTGAAAGGAGACAAAAAGAGGGAATAGCATGAACAAAGCACAGAAATAGAAGGGGGAGGAGGGGTGCAGAGAAAATGTCAGGACAATTCAGAGACTGGAAGCTTCAGTAGCAGGTGGGTTGGGTGGAATCAGACAGAGAGGGTCCAAAATTATCTGCATTGAAAGAGCATTTATTCCTGTCGGCAGTGAGGAGCCAGGCAGCCTACGAAGAAGGCCATGTCATTGCAAGCACAGTGGGGAAACAGGGGAAATGGAAAGTTCTTTGGAGAAATCACTGAGCTGCTTAATCAACCCTCACTTGAAGTACACCTCACCTCTGGACTTGTTCAGGCACATGCGCCAATTAATTTCTTCTATGTTTTAAGCCACGTTGAGTCGAGTTTTCCGTTAGTGGTAACAGAAAGTATGCCAGCTGGTAGAATTTCAAAAAGAATATGGCTTGGAGTAAGTTTTTGATGTGGACCTGCCACTTTCTGTCCTGGTTAAAACAGGACAAGTCTTTTATAATTCACCGAGCCTTGGTCTTCCTACTGATGGGATGGGAGGCTCAGGCTCTCTCTCACCAGCATAAGGATGAACATTCTCCAGGTATAATAAGGGTCTTGGATGAGCATAAGATTTGAATTTCACAAATCCCTCTCACAGACACAAGAGCAGTTTCTCCGGCTTCAGGGCTCAATGGCGTTTACTGGTCAGATCTGTGGAGAAGCGGGCAACAGGCAGTGCAGGGCTGGCTGCACAGGGATACCTCTCACGCTTGGATGTGCACAGGAATGTGGCCGATGTTGTTAAAATGCAGGTTCCGGTTCAACAGGTCTGGGGTGGTGCCTAAGACTCTGCATTGCTAATAAGCACCCACGTGATGCTGAGGCAACCAGGAGCTACAGGCAGGTCAAAAACCACACCTCTTCCTGTGACTCCCTCCATCCAAGCATCGCAGTTAAGGACTCAGCCTCCAGAGGCAGATGTTCTGTCTCCACACTCTCCTTGCCAGCTGCGTGACCTTAGCAAATGACTTATCCTCTCTAAACCTTGAGTTCCTCACATGTAAAAGTGGGACAGTGATGATATGGACTTGCTAGGACTGTTATGAGAAGACAAACCTATAAAGCACTTAGCATAGTGCCTGGCACATAGTACATGCTCAGTAAAGGGCAGCCGTTTTTCTTATTATAACCCAGCAAAAGCCTGTGTGGTCTAAGTTTTGAGCGATGTTACAAGTAAATGCCATTTTGTTAGCCAAGAATAAATGAAATGCAATTAAAAATCTCTCTTGGAACCTCTCAAAGAGCATCAAAGGTGATTCTGTTCATCGCTTGTAGCCAGTTTCCCGCAACCTGACTCTCTCATTTCCACATTCCTCATTTCTCCCGCCACCTCCCTCTGGTTTGACAGTTTACGTGGCACATCCCTGTAGCTCCCCAGGCTTCCTTCTCTGTTGGGCTTTTGCTTTGCTTTGTTGGGGTGTGGAGGATGTTTAGTTTTATTTCGTGCTGTTGCCTACGCCCCAGATTCTGTACAACCAGGAGGACCCAGAAGCTGACCAAGTGTGTCACTTGGGTCTCTGCTGCTTGGATGTGGAAAAACTCAATGCAATCAAAAAAGGGAACTTTTAGGCCGACACACTGAAACCTCCAGGGATCAGTGCGACTGGTGTTGGGCAGAGCCGGCCTCAGGACCCAGTTCCCCTTCCTCTCCTTGCTCTCCTGGCTCTGCCTCCCCTGAAGTGGCATCATTTTCTGTTAAGAAGCGCCAGCTCACAAACGAGAGAGAGAGAGAGACAGAGAGACAGAGAGAGAGAGAGAGAGAGAACCTAATGCCCTCCAAGGGCAACTCAAAAGGCCCAGAATTGAGGCTCGTTGGCTCTGATTGGTCTATCTTAGGTCATGTGACCATCCCTGAACCAATCCAAGTGGCCAGAGGGCAGAAGCCTCTCATTGGCTTAGCCCAGGTCATGTGCTCCACCCCACACGGGGAGTGGAACCAGCTTGAGCAGAACTGCAAGCCTGGGAGAAGGGAGCGGTGAACCCCCCATATACACGTCAGGGTGATGTTATCAGAGAAAGGAAAATGTAGATTGAGCAGTAAAAACCGCACACACACATAATCCCTGTGCTGGGGAGTCTTTCCTGCTTGGAAGCCAGGGCAGGAGATGTTGGCAAGCCCCTGCAGACTGCGGGGGTCTTATGTCCTCAAGCCGAGATGCCCCAACTGTGCTCAGTATGGGTCACTGACAGCTAGTGTCCGCATCTCGGAGTGTGGGGTGTCTTGCATACATCCCAGAACGCTGCAGTACTTTCAATATGCCTTGCTCAAAAACCTGCCATGGCTCCCGATGGCCATCGAAACCAGATTCCTCTGCCTGACATTTAAAGTTCTCCATGACCTCGCCGCAACCTGCCCAGGCCGTACGAGTCCCCAGCATACCCTCTCCCACTCCCCGGGGTGGCGTCCTTTCCCCCTGCCACCCAGCAGCTCACTCTCATCTCTGCACCTCTGTTCCGCCGCCCCGATCCTACAAGGCCCTTCTCTCTGCTTATCCAAATCCTGGCGCAAAGAGCCAGAGCCTAGACAGGGAGGCGGGTGAGCTGGTTCTCCCCCCGACTCTATACTGTCACGCAGCCTCACGTGCTGCAATCGTTGAACCCCACAGGGCCTGGGTTTCCTTGCTGGCGGGTGGGACGGCTTCTGCCTACTTACATCGAAGGAGTGGTTGGGAGAACTGATGGAGACCAGGCGCATGAAGGCCTTTCAGAGACGCCTTGCCAATGAGAGGGGCTGATCTCTTCTGAAGGGCCAAGCCCAAGTCGTGCCCAGCCCCCGCAAGATTCTCTGACTTCCCCCATTCCCCGGTCCCTGCATGCCTCCTGGCCTGGTGGTCTCCATGCTGGCACAAGACTGAAAACAAAACAGAGCTGGAGAGACCAACAACCCCCCAGAATGACATAAAGAATCCTTTAAACTGAAGACATTTAAATGTAGCAGATGCAGAAGGAGCCTTTTCTGAGCATCCCTTATCTGACCAAAACAGAGATTCCTGAGAATGCAGCTGCCGTAAGCCACCCTCCAAGGGAGTCTCCAGACAGGAAGGCAACTGACCTTTACCATGTGACATTGCAAGAAAATTGTGTAAACGAGCTGTGTCAGTCAGCTCAGGCTGTAACGAAATACCACAGACCAGGTGGCTTAAAAAACAGATATTTGTTCCTCACAATTCTGGAGGCTGGAAGTCCATGATCAAGGTGTCATCACCTCGGTCAGGGTCTGATGAAGGCCCCCTACTTGATGTGTCCTCACATGGCACAGAGAGAGAGAGCCAGCAAGCTCTCTGGTATCTCTTCTTATAAGGGCACTAATCCCTTCGTGAGAGCCCCACCATCATGACCTCATCTAACCCTAATTAGTTCCCAAATGCCCTATATCCATATATCATCACTTGGGGGTTAAGGCTTTAATACATGAGATTGGTGGGGTCATAAACATTCAGTCCATTACACAAGCCTTGTCTGAACCTTCCATACTTCCCCACTGAAGCCCTAAGTTCCCACCCCATTAAGCCAGGATAAAAACTCTTACCCCAAACTGTTCAGAGAGCTACTCCTTATAGAGTCTTCCCATGTGCGTGTGAAATAAACCTCGTCTTTTCTCTTATTAATCAGTCTGTGCTCAGTTTATTCACAGGCCCCCATACCAGACCAGCCTAAGGTGACAGAGGAAAAGTTTTCCTCCCAACAGAGTCAAGCACTGTAAGATTGTAGGCATGTATTTCTCATGTCCTTAATAAGATTCCTGAGAGGACAGAGAATGTCCTTGTCCATCCTCGTGCTCACAGATAGCACCCCTGTTCCCAGATCTTCCCTTCCTCTGAATGTGCGAGGCCACAACCTACCCCCCTGCTGCTGGCTCTTCTGACCGGACCTGGGTTTGCATTTTCCAAGCTGTGTCTCCCCATCAGACTAGGCTTGTTGCCAGGGACTGTCTGGCTCCTCTCAGTGTACCAGGTGCTCTGGTGGATGCTGGGATTGAATGAAAACACATCCAGACTTCATTTGTAAGGAAGGACTGTATTCAAAAGGATTATTATCGCAAGGGGAAGGGGGCTGGCGGATGCTGCAGTAGTGAGAATGCTTTGACCGTAAGATCTGCAAGGTCTTGAGGGCTGAGCAAGAAGAGTTTTCTGTTACAGAAAGGAGTAAGTAAGGCCAGACAGAACCGGGTGTGAGCAGTGGATGACGGGGTGGCCTGACGGGAAAGTGCCTGGGAGACGGTTCCACCCTGAGGCCAGCCTGTTCCCAGGAGGGGCTGTGCACTGGCTCAGGTTGAAGGGGACCAGAGTGCAAGTGTGGGGGTCCGGGGAGGAGAGAACCAAAGTTTGGCCAAGAGCCACTTTGCTCCCATTGATCAGTGGGGACCAGGAGTTCTACGAATCTATAATGAGGCCAAGAATGAAAATTTGTAGGGTCCGAGTCTGAGAATTTGGAGACTCAGGGAGGCATCACTGAGTCTTATCCAAGCCACGTGAGCAAGGGTGGCTTTTGCAGTAAGCTGTTTTCCAGAACAAAAGGGTGAGGGGATTTCTTTAACCTTGGCTGTTCTCCAGGAACACAGGGCTCACGTGAAATTCAACATTGTCACACACACGTACACATGCACACATGCATGCACACACGCATACATGCACAAAGATAGAGAGACAAGAAAGCCTTGCTTTTAGAGCTTCCTGCAGCTGCTATTTGTGTGTGTGTGTGGTTTTTAAAAAAATCTAGAGACACAAATTTGAATGTCCCAATGAGGGCAGAGTGACCCCTTGTTCAGGGGGTTACCCTCTTAACGGGCCTCTTGGTTTTGCAAAGCCAGTACCCGCTTCCTGCATGAAAATGAAGATGAGGAACCAACAAGTTTGAGATGCAGAACAAGTGCTCCGCACACCTATGAAAATGTCCTTGGAAATGATGAGTTATTTAAAGTAATAATAAAGCTCCCTCCCCGTAGAACATGTCAGAGGATTGGGGGCCTGGGCTCAAGGAGGGAGACCTGCTCGAGACACTCCTAGGAGGGAGCTGTAAGGCTGAACAAAGCCAACCTTGGGCCCTGGAGAGAGTAGAGTCAGGAGGGAGCCCCTGGCCTCCAGGAGCAGGCAGGACACCTGTGTTTTCTCTTCCGTATTGTCGTTCCCTCTGCCAGCCCCAGGCCCTCAGGCAGTCCGTGTGTAGTCCGGCCTGCAAGGAAAGGGAGGCACCCAGTGGTGTGCTGCCGGATGTTTAACAACAGGCTCTCTGGAAGTTGGGAAGAGGGAGAGGGGAGGCTCTGGTTTGTAGCATCTGCCAATTTCCATGGTGTAAACACTCCCGTGTGGCAGAGTTGAAGCTCCCAAGCTCACGAAATTCCTGAAATGTAACCATCAGCACTCGTATACCTGAAGAAGCCAGCTCCAGGAACACACTGGTATGTCCGTGTCACACTCAGGGCAAGACTGCACAGGGAGGGAGTGGACAGTGGCCTGGGGAGCTGGTCACCAGACGGCACAGGAGCAGAGCAGTGGTCCAGCCCTGATAACCCACTGCCACAGCCCGACTTGGAAACATACGTGTTCCCCAGAGGTCCCCAGTAATCTCTGGTGTGGGGACCTGTAACAGACTGGGCTACCTGGGGACCAGCAGAGGCTGGGACTCCAGAGTTATCTGGGAGGTGTGGACACCAAGCGTGAGGCCCCGTGTGGTTACGTCGGCTTGTTAAAGGGCCCACTGAGACACCGGCCCATAGGTTCCCCTAATCCGTGTTCCCTACCTCCTGAATCCCGGGACGCTTGGTGGAAACTGCCTAAGAACACGCATCTGTGGGCACAAGCAGCAATGGGGGGCTGTCTCACCCAGAACAGGCGTCCTCAGGGCAGCTCAGTGTGACTGTCAGAGAGTGTGTCATGGTGGGTGGGGGAAGCCCCTCCCCACCCATGCGGATGTCAACACAGATGATTAAACACTTTTAACCAAGGCCAACAACTGCCACTACTTTGGTCACCTCCCTTCACCATATCCACTACCTGGGCAAGGTGGGACAGATGAACCAAGAAGTTGAGAGACCTGGGAGAGTAAAGCCATCTGTTTAATGAGGTAGTCGTGTCCCCTCCCTCCAGTGCTGTGCAATGAATAAATTTGCAATCAGCGTCTCAAGGGTGCAAGAAATGGTGCATGACTTTATTTTCTTCAAGTCAGATTCAATCTGACTCCAAGCCCCATCCCATGGGGACGGCAGGAGACACAATGTTGTTCAGTGTTAGGGCTCCCTCCTCGCCCCCCCTCCCCAGGGTCATGTGAAGGAGACAGCCATCCTTGCAAAGTCAAACTTTCGGGGAGCCTGCGGCCTGTGCTGGCTCCTTGAAGCCCAGCAGCTCTCCAGCACCTGTGCTAGGTTGAGGCTCGGGCTCCGCTGAGACAGGGGGCCCCAGGGCCTGGCGTCCCACTCCCCACAATCCCCCTCCACTCCACCCCTGGCACCTCAAGGAAGCTAGCTGCAGAATGAGGGGGAGGGGCCCACATCCTCCTTCCTGTTCCGGAGAATCTCTCTTCTTTTTCAGCTCCTCGCTGATCCCTGCGCAGCCTCAGCCCTCTCTCCTCACTCCGGGCCACCCAGCATTGTGTCCTCCTTGGCTGGGGCTCTCCAGGAGCCAGGAGGAGAGGAGTGTCCTTTGTAGCATCTGCTTTCGGCCTGCACATGCCCGAGACAAGCAGCAGAAAGACTCTCCCCTGACGGGGCAGTGAAAATGCAAAGAACCGAGCCACACAGGTCCAGGCAGCCTGACCTTCCACTGCGATGAAAACAACACACCAGTGAACTCACAATGCATTTCTCTGTCCTGTGCGGCTGGGAGAAGAAATGGAGATATTAGGAGGTTGTGGAGAGGGGAGATGAGGCCCCATCCTCAGGACTGGGCAAGGGAGGTGGCCACTGTGGAGACCACAGGGGTGGCCTGCCCAGGCCGGTGACGGCTGAGAAATGCCACTGGAGTTCGAAGAGGCAGTGAGCAAAGGACCAGAGGCCCTGCCCCTGTCATCTCGTCTTCCTGGCCGAGACTTGCAGACTCAGCCTCCTAGAGGTTGAGTCCCGCCTCTGGCACCAAGTCCCACCCAGGGGTTCATGGTCGGAGCTGTCAGAGTCACCTGCAGACGTGACTGTCTTTCCTTTCCTCTCTCATACCTCCTCCTCCCTCTGCCATCCACCGGCATCCCCCACCCCTCCTCCCTTCCCCTCCCAGCCCACCCCACGGCCTCCCCGGCTCCTGTTATGCTGGTCTCTCTTACACGTTGAACACCAAGACAGATTCGCCGGAGTAGTGGGAAAGGACAGGGTGGCTGTGGCTGCCACCTCCCTGGTGTGGCCAGTGCTACACTCGAGTCCAGCGGGACCGCCCTTCTGAAAACAGTCATAGCTCCTGCTCAAAGCAGGCTGGCTGCCACGACCCCCAGCACGCCCGGCCTACATCCTCCCAGCACCCAGCAGTGGAATGGAATGTCTGGCTGCATCTTGAACCCCAAGGCCCTTACTCAGGACGCCCCAATCCCCCTCCCGGCTAGAGAAATTCAAGGCACACTGGACCTGCCCAGAGAGGTCCCCAAGGCCCCCATCTCTGCTCAGAAGACCCTGGCCACGAATGCAGAAAAACAATGGACCTTCCCCAGACACCCTCCCCCAGGTCCAGACATCCCCTGGTCAGCTGTGGAGACAATGGAACTGAGACTCAGACTGAGGCAATCAGCAGCATCATCATCATCATCATCACTGCAATTAACTGTCTGGCACGTGCTCGTTCATTCTTCACAGCCACTCTGAGAACGGGAGTGTCCCCATTTTACAGCTGAGGACGAAGGCCAGAGAAATCACTTATCCAAGAATAGGTAGGTCCTGAGCCTTAAAGAAAGCGTCCTGTGTCAAATGCCCTGCTATGTTGCCACTTGGTTACAGCGCGGGAGGAGGGAAACATATCACCCCCACTTCCATGAGCGAGTAGCCCGGATTCACTCACCAGATTGGGGGCGCTCAGACCGGAGGTAGCAAATAGAGCCCCGAACAAATAAATGTCGAGGGCAGCAAAGCCATTGAAAAGTGGGAGGGGGCTGGGCAGCTGGTGAATGGGGCTGGCCCAGGTGTTGTGCAGTACACAACCCGCGCAGCCTGCAGAGCTGGGAAGAGTCGGCGCCATCAGTTTGCCTCTCTGTTCACTGGGTAGTGCTTCTCACTCTTGAATGTGCTACCAAAGCTGCAGGGGAGGTTTTTAAAATGCAGATTTTGGTCCAGCAGATTGGAGTGGGGATAGAACATTTGCATTTCTAATAAGCATGGGGCGCTGCTATCCACTATCACAGAATAGCAAGGTTTGGAGGTCGTTCCCCTCTGGACACGGTTAGTCCATCACATCGAGCAGACCAGGGCACCTCCACCTGCTCGAAGTCCCCTCCTGGGCTCTCAGAAGGGTCTGCAGATCCCCGAGGCCTACGGTGGGGACTCGGATCCCCAACGGGGATGTCGCCTGCGATTGGACCCTGCTACGCTTTGTGCTGCAACTGCTGGCGCCAGAGCAGCTTAGGGAACCAGAGGGACCGAGAAAAGTAATATCCTCACAGCCTGGGGGGTGTAAATAATGAAAGTCAGATCCATAAGTAATTACTTTTTAATTAATTAGGAATGATGAATAGCGAAGACCCACTGACTCCCGGGTGGAGCGGTGTTAACTGTAATAGCCTTGCTCCTTTCCTGCCCAAATTGATTTGCTGGGGGAGGCAGAGGGAAAGGATCACCCTAGGGCTGGGGGACAGAAGGGCCAGGCAGAGAGGGAGGGACCGTCCCCTGCCAGGCCCCGGGAACCCGGAATTCTCCCCTCTCCATGGAAACGTCTGGTCCCTGGAGAAGGAGAGGGCTGGGCTTCTTACTTCCACACTCTTGACGGACTTACCTAATTAATTTTCATGCACCTCCTGGAGAGAGAGCCCAGCCCTCCTTCCTCTCTGCTCAGCAGGAGCAAAGCCGCTGTCCAGGGAGGGACTGCTCCATGCCACAGCTCACTGGGTTGGGGAGACCCTTCCCAAAGGCAGACCTGGTCCACAGGCTGGGAGAAGGAGAGGGGCCAGGCGACCCCAGGAGGGTCGAGGATCCATGCTGTCTTCCTCTCCCCCAGTGCCCCAAGCACAGTAAACCCAGATCCCGGCCCCTGCCCACAACCTACCCAGAAACTAAGCCTAAAAGCAGGACCATTCCGATCGTCACCCTCCATGTCTGGCAAGAATGACATCATTCAAAGACATGGAAGGCAGGCCACCAAGCATTCCGGGTTCTCAATTTGTGAAAGAGGCAACACTGGATCCTCAAAACGTGAACACCGATTAGCACCTACGAGGGGTCCTGACTCCCCCATCCCCTCCCCCAGCCGTGAGGACAGTGTGGGGTCCCCTCCCCTGCAGTTCAGGGAGGCAGATAGGGAGGGGAAGGGGTAAAGATTTTTCTTAAAGTTTGAGGAAAAGCTGGGACTAGGCAAGCACAAGTGCGGCACTCGCCTCCCGCACACGATTTAAGGGGCACCCAGGAAGCTCAGTGCACCTGCTTCCCCCGACAGATGCAATTGCCGAGGTCCTCGCTGACAGACTCACAGGGCACCCTGCACGCAGGCGCAGCTGAGGGACAGCCATCCCGGAGGCAAGGGTGTTACCAAGTTTTAAGCAGCCTTGAAGGTGAGAAAACCAGACGGGACAGGAGGGGAAGTCGAGAAAAGGAGAGAAACGAATGTTTATTCAATGCCTGCCATGTGGGGCCAGGTTCTCACTCCTCCAGGGAAAACACCTTTGTTCCCATGTACAGGGCAAGCCCAGTTTCCCACCTGCACAGGATTAGGCCTGAGCAAAAAAAATCCACGATGAACAAAATACCCAAATGTTAAATAAAGACCAGATCCAACCCTGCCTTTGGCCTGGCGTCCCTCACCCTAATCCCAGCCCTGTGGGATTCTGTCTTTATTTGAAATTTGGATAAAGTTTTTCATCATAAGTTTTGGGGGATTTTTGCATTAATATTTATTTTTTAAAATATTGCATTATACCATTATCTATCCTGATCACCTGGTTTTTATCAAATACTCCCCCGCCACCCAAACTCGGAGCCCAGGGGACATGTCTTAAGCGCTAATCCTGCGTCAGTCCCATTTGGAAGCCATATGGGTAATGAACAAAAAGCACCGATTTCAGAATCAGACACAAAACCAAATCCAGCTTCGCCACCACACCCAGCCACGCCTCAATTCCCTCCTCCATAAAAATGGGCTCCCGGTGCCCCTGCAGAGCTGGGGTGAGACAGACGGGTAACAAATGCTGGCCCTGGCGGTGTCTGGCACGGGGCAGAGCCTCAATAAAGGTGGCCCCTTCTCTGCCAACCTCTTGCTCACCCCAGCCCCTGGACTGCACAGGAAGAGGAGGCTGGCAGCCAGGGACCCACAGAGCCCACCAAGGCTGCTTGGGGACGGCCAACGTCTCGAAAACCCTTCCCGGGTCTTTCTTTGGCAAGTGGAGGAATGAGCCACAGATTTAGTGTGAGAAGGGAAAACTGATAATTGCAGCTGTGTCAAACCAATTTGTTTGTGTTAATTGCAGCCAATTAAACTTCTTCTTCTTCTTCTTTTTTTTTTTTTTAAGCTACTCAGCCCAGGTCCGGCTATCTTAGGGAAGTCCATTTCCGGCAGATGGTAAGAAACGCCTTTCTCTACCTGAGGTAGAGGGGGAAGCGTGAATTCCAAAGGTGCTCAGGAGTGATGAGCAGATGGAAAGGGCTGGGAGGACGGGTCAGAGACAAACGGGTGACGGGGACCGTCTGGGGAGCCCCGCCCTGTGTGGGGCACATGCGCAGAGGGAAGGGAGACCTAGGCCAGCCCGGCTGGCTGCTCAGCGTGTGGTCCGTGGACAGCTGTGTGGCATCACCCAGGGACTTATTAGAGATGCAGCCTCGCAGGCCCCGCCCCAGGCCACTGAGCCAGAGTCGGGATTTTAAAGAGGCTCCTAGGGGGATTTGTACACACAGGGCGGGTCTGAGACATGCTGGTCTGTACCACACGGGGATCCACCCAACCTGTATATATCTTCCCAGGCACCAACATGGAGGCTTCTTAGAGCACAGAGTCTTCTCTGAATCGCCCATCCCTTTCCAAAGCACCTGCCATTCACCGGGGAAGATCCGCTCAGTGATTCTGCAGTGATTCAGCAACTCCCGACGCAACTTGCTCTCCTGCAGATCTGTCCTCCACTGCTGCCCTGGGGGGCTCCAGGAACTGTCCTCTGCCTGAATTTAGCTGACAGGTGGCCCCGGCTGGGGATGGGAGGTGGGAAGAGAAATGCCAGGGTGGGTACCCCCAGCCTGCTTTATCCATGGCTCTGCCACTCTCCTGGCCACATCCCTCAGGCGCCCTCTCCAAGGCTAAGCTCTTGCTGGGCTCTGCTAACGCCACCCCCTTCTCCTGCTTCTGCAGACCTAAGGGGAGCAGCAGCTCCCCGGCTACTCCCTAGATGTGCCGTCCTCCTCTTTGTTCCCTTGGCCCCGCTGTTTATCTGGCCTTGTTACTATTTAGGCACAATAGAGCCAACAGATCCGGAGAGGACCGCAGGTGAAAAGACCGCCTATGATGCTCACACGTGCAAAGACAGGGAGTGGGCCTCACACCCGGGCCGCACAGGGAAGCCGTGGGGTTGGTCACGGAGCAGGGGGAGGGAACAACTGTGGCAAGAACCTCAACTGGGGTTTCCTCCGGGAGGAATAGGCAAGGCAGGGTCAGCAGACATTAGGACTGGCCAATGTGGACAATTTCAGTGGGCTCTGGGGCATGGGGCTGTCCCTAATTGTCTGGCACCCGGCCCTGGGTGATTCGGGCGGGTGGGTAGTGGCTCAGAGTGCAAAAGCCCGATAAGAGAGGTAGTTAGGGGTGTAGACTGTGGGTTGGTTGCTTTGTATTTGAAAAGCTCACACACACCCGCTCCCAGGAGGATTTCCCCTCAGGAGGATGTGGGGGGCGGGCAGGGAACACCGAGGTAGGACGCCAAGGCGAGCAGACGCGGGCATTCTCCAATTGTCAGGAGCAAGGTGTATCTGGCCTATGCGTGCAGTGCAGATGTTAAAGCTTCAAGTCTGCACAAGCTAGAACACGGTCAGCACACCCACCTATACCTGTAAAATAACGCTTTCATAAAACTCTTCTGTTAACCCTTTGAATGTGCCAGCTGCTGTCTGCAGGGCCCTGGCTAAATTAAAAGGCCACTACACTAATCATTCTCCCCTACCCATGAAGGCACCTGGGTTTTCTTCACCTGGGTCCTCAGTCAGTAACTAAACCTCAAACAGAAGTGGAGTCTCTAGAACACCTTTAGACGTGGATACGCGTCTAATCGTCATTTTCACGGGCGATTCTCTGCCCCTCAGCACATACACGAAGAGACCCTGGAAGCTGTATCTACAGCTGTACCTGGGAGGGCAGGAACGGGCGCTCCTCCTGGCGAAAGGCGAGAGGTACGGGGTGGGCAGAGCAAGTCCCCTCCCGCCCCCCCGGAAAGCAGGCCAGCGCCCCTCCTCTCTGCCTGCTGCCCATCCTGAACTCAGTGGTGGAGGTCAGGCGCCAGGAATGCGCCGAGCACGCTCTTTGGAGCTTGGAGGCTAATGACGATCAGATCCAATAATTATTAGTGATCTGCACATTCTCTGCAGCAGATGAAATAATTGTATAGGAGAGTTGGTGGAAGGGAGAAAACCACAAATGACTTCTCCTCTCAGCATTAAAACAGCAACGCTGGAGAGCTTGCTGCACTTAATTAGCACTCTTATTAGCACCTTTATCTACTCAGCCCCAGGCGTGCAGATTCCAAGGAGCAGCAGGCATCGCTGGCCCTGGGCCTGGGCGAGCTGGGGAGGAGGGGCCTTGCTGAGCTCCCGTCCTGCAGGCAGGGGGATAAAGAAGATGCAGGTGGTCGAAGGGAGGTTGCCTAGAGATGGCTGCGCCTCCACGGACCGCGAGCCCATCTCTCCTGGGCGCTGAGCCAGCGGTAGTCACCCGGGGGATCTTGCACATGCAGAGAAATGCCAGCTGCCAACAAGGCCCGGGAGAAAGGGGGATGCACCCACATCTCCTGGACGTGAGAGCTGCAAGACACGCCACCCAGGCTGGCTTCATGGGCGTGTGACCAGCACAGTCGCCCAGGGTCCGGCACCCAGAGTGGCCCCACGCTTGGGGTTTGATCCTCTGAAGCCGCCTTTTTAAAACTCTTGATAATTTTATCTTTGAATTTGTGATTTGTGGGTGAAGTCTGATGCAACAGTGGAGGAAGTGGGGGAGCACAGGGGCCCCGCCCTCTGTTTCCCCGCATCCCTGGGGTGATTCTCACCTACCTATTCCCCCCTGGCGTGATCCTCAGCTACCCACTCTCCCCTGCTGCTGCCCTCCATCTCCCGGGCAGGGTATGTGCACCATGAACTGAGTTGTGAGACAGGCCCCACGCAACCACCAGGGCCTCCACTCACCCTACACGCATTCCCACACCGAGGGAGGGCGACCTATAGCAAATGAAAACAGCACAACAGATGAGAAAAGAAAGACTAGCAAAGGCAGGAAAAAGCCTTTTTTTTTTCTTTTTGCGTTTTGAGCAAGGATCCCTACTTTTTTTTTTTAAGACAAAGTTTCACTCTGATGCCCTGACTAGAGTGCCATGGCGTCAGCCTAGCTCACAGCAACCTCAAACTCCTGGGCTCAAGCGATTCTCCTGCCTCAGCCTCCCAAGCAGCTGGGACTACAGGCGCACACCATCAGGCCCCGCTAATTTTTCCATTTTTAGTAGAAATGGGGTCTCGTTCTTGCTCAGGTTGGTCTCGAACTCCTGACCTCAAGCGATCCTCCCGCCTCGGCCTCCCAGAGTGCTAGGAGTACAGGTGTGAGCCACCACGCCCAGCCAAGGATCCCTACATTTTAAACCGAGTTCTACAAATGATGTAGCCGGCCCTGCCCTAGGCCTCTGACCAGCTGAGACTACTACCCTCAGTCCTGTGACAGACACATTGAGACCCTGCCACGTGCAAGGCTGTGGGTGAGGCCCCCTGGGAGGGTGATGGAAGTCATGGCCACCACAAAAAACCATAACCCCAGGCGCAATCCGTGCCCACCTCACTGCCTGGAGAAATCCAATACTGCTTTTAAATAACGATTGGAGAGAAAGAGATCTTCATGCCAATTTGTAAATTTGTAAATTCCCGGCTGGAATTTACTTAGCTGGGAGGTGGGGAGAGAGGACCGAGTAGAAACAAGGCAGTAGCAGTTCAGACCTAGCAGGATTAGCCTGTCCTCAACTGCAGAGGAGCTCAGGGTACTGCCCCACGGTGGCTTAATATAAAGGAGGTGGATCAGAGCTGGTTAAATAACTGATCAGCTACTTGCTATGTCACTTTTATAAGTGCATGAAAGTCTCAGAGCCTCACTTTTCTCAGCTGTAAAATAGGTGCCCTTGACTCAAACAAACAGAAAAATGCGGATTAAACCACATAAAACACCCAGTAAGCAGATGTGCAGAAGCGGGAAGGGTGAGACAAAATGAGGAAAAGCCAACAGAGAGCACAGCAAAGAGCATCCCTGCCGTGGCAACCGGGACCCAGGTAGCACAAGCCCTGGAATCGGCCCTCGGAAGGACAGGAGACTGAGACATTCACCTACCCCCACCCCCCACCCACCAGGGGATCAGCTCCCCTGTGTTTCTGGGCTGCTGTCCTCTCCAGCTGGCAACCCCAGCTGCTCGAGGAAAAGTCCAGAATAGAAAAGAGAAGCGTGTGACAGCTCCCGAGGTGGGACACTGTCAATGTGCCTGGACAGTTTCCACCGCAGCTGGAGCTGAAATTACAGGGGAGCTGGAGGATACGACACACAGCACCAAAACCATCTGCTCCAGGGCCCATCAGGAAGCTGGCCAGGGGTCCTGGGCTTCTTCGCGGCTGTGACGTGCCAAGGGGTGGGGGCAAGAAGTTGAAACAGTGCAGGTGAGTCCCAGCGCTGAGCACTGGGGAGGGAGGAGCCCCATCCTGTCCCGGGTGAGGCCCATCCTGTCCCGGGTGAGGTCCATCCTGTCCCGGGTGAGGCCCAGCTCCGACTCCAATACCAGCGTCTTCCGGGTGTCTGGGGTCTGGTGCTCAGGTCCCTCCTGGGAAAGCCTGTGTGGACCGGGAAGTCAGCCCAGTCTAGAAGACAGCTCGGCAAGGCCCCGCTCGCCAGTGTGGAGCTGCAGGGCCTGGTTTATGTTTACCCATCCTCCTGAGAGTGGATCTGTTCGCAAAGTGGCCTTCAGCTTGTGATTGGGAGGCAACTCGCTCTCCTGTGAATGAGCAATGGTGTGCACGTGTGTGCACACATGCAGGTGGATACACTTGGGGCTGAGGAGCACGGGTGAGTGCAGGACCTCGGGGTCAACCTCAGCTCTGCCCCCACCATGCTGTGCGATCTCGCACAAGCTAACACGGACCAAGCCCTCGCTGTTGGCCGGGCACGGGCACGGTTCTGGGCTCTTTCCAAGGGCTATACCACTTAATTCTTGCATCATCCCTAGGAAAGGTGTTATCAGTGTCCCCATTTTACAGATTGGGAGCCTGAGGAATAGAGAGGTTAAGTAATTTGCCCAAGGGGACGCAGCTGGGTCCAGATGCAGCCAGTTGGGCCCCAGAGCCCCGTACGAACCAAAGACACATTCTTCCCCTCTGTAAAATGGGCCCAAAGATCTCTGCTCTGGTACTGCACAGGGCTTTGGCCTTCAGCGAAATCAACAAGTGTGAAAGTGATTGGAAAGGAGACTGCAGTGTGTGCTGATGCGGAGTGTCCCTCGAGTGGGGAGAGGACAGGATGGGAGAAATGCAAGACAAACTTCAGCAGAATTCCAGGCATTGGGTCACTGCCTCTCTCCTTCGCTGCCAGCAGCTGCCACCCTCCTAAGTCTGGGAGCCCATCCGCCCACCTCGTCCCCAGGAAGGCAGAACCGGTGGGCGCAGCTGGTGGGCCAGGGCACCGGCTGTCAGCACAGCTCTCAATGATCAAGGCATTCCCTGGGAGTGACCCAGAAGCGGCACCCCCCAGACCGCCTGAACCAAGACACTGCAGAGATTAAGGTGCGTGGCATGTATGCCGATGACGGTGGTGGTGCAATGACAACAGGCCTGCGGACATCCACGGCTCCCCTTCCTGCCCAGCCCGACACGGGCCTCAGAGCTGCTCATTCAGAGTGGACGTTTCCCCCCAAGAAGGAGCACCTTCCTCCCTCCATCGTCCCTGCCTGGGGTTCAGGGATCAAAACCCTCCAGCAAAGACAGTTCCTGGGCCTGGCTGCATCCAGCTCTAGCCAAACCCCGAGGCCGCCCAGGACCATTTTTTAATTCTTTTGCAATCAGCATTTTCCTTTCTTCATTTGCTGGTTGAATAATGCAGCCTGTAAGGAAAGGGCCCTCAGCACAGTTCTGGTGCTCGTTTACAATGGAAATTGGGAAAACGGTGAAACGCATACTGCAAAATGCATTTAAAAGAAGATGATTCAATTGGATTTGGCAGCTCTGATATTCAGGACCAGAAGGAGAAAATCTGTCTATGATTTGAACATGTATAATTAAGATGAAAGCCTTAAGTACCGGGTGCATTTCTTAAGATGTCACTGGCTCTGTTGACTCCAGGCGTTTTGATCAGCGGCGCAGAGCATTTATTTCTGAAATCTGAATAGCTCTGAGTGAGATGCCTTCTTAAAACCAGCACTATGGAGCCGATTCAAGCCCTGACACTGCACAGCTCGCTGAACGGGGCGGAGGCGAGAGAGCACAGAGCCCTCGGGGCCAGCTCCAATCCTCCCCCCGGCACACCCCTGAACCTTGCAGACCTAGGTTCAGGCAAAATTGGACCCATTTGGTGTGTCCTATTTTGGTTCCTCTCTTGGTGCCAACGGAAGTGCCAGGGCCCTGGGAACGGTTCCATCCTGAAAGCAGAGAGCCCGCTTTGAATGTTGGAATCGTGGGCTTATAAAGTAGCAACATGGTATTGTAGGAAAAGCCATGTAGTAGGAAGCAGAAAAACTAGGCTCAAAGCCCATCTCCATCCTTTGCTAACTGTGGGACCTTGGGCAGGCTACTTAGCTTCTCCTGCCTCAGCTTTCTCGTCTATAAAATGGGGCTAAGTAGTGGAATCTCCCAGGTGAGAAAGTTAGGACAATTAAATGTGGTTTTCCGTGTAAGTTCCAGTGTCTGGCACACAGGCTGTGCTCACTGTGTGTGACCTGCTGTTCTCACTATCTTCAGCCCTGTCCCTCAAGCCACCCCAAATCATCTCTACCCAGCTTGCCTGGCCCCCTGAGATTCTGATCTGCGTGGAAAGCAGGATGTCATGACAAACCCCACTTGCAGCACAAGACGACTCAGTGACGGAACCGCTGGCAGCTGACAGCCTTCTCCATGGAGAGCTGGAAGCTTCACAAGGATGATTCACAGGTGGCCCAGTGGGACAGAGCCTGATGCTAGGAGAGTCACATGACCATGGCTGTCATGTGACTCGATGGCTCATCACCCTCAGCAGAACTGGAATCCCCTGGGACTTCTAGGGTCTCCTTTCTTTTCCTTTTCAGATGGGAGAGGAAGGAGGAGGCCCCCAACCTGGCCTGAACCCTGCCCATTTGACTTGGCTGCCTCCAGGTAGAGTGTGGCCAGACTGTGCTGCACAAAGCCACTTCCTCCCGCCACTCCCTGAGCCACCCACATTTTTCCTGGGGAGGAGAGAGTGGGGTGGTGAGGGAAGAGGAGAGCTCAGGGAAGGACAGGAAAGAGCTCTGATGCAGGGGGTACTTCCAGATTCCATGCCCCGCAGATATCTCGGGCTGTCGCAGGGTCCCAGAGTGGCCATCCTCCCTGGGGCTCCTGCTGGTGCCTTTCCACACACGCAGGCAGCTCCCAGCAGAGGCAGCCCACCCTCCCCAAGGCCAACAGCGCTGTATCATGAGACCAAAAGAACCCAGCCACCTGGTTCCCAGTGAGAAGCCACAGCCCCATGTTTGTGCCCATGTAGCAGTGAGGAACCCTGTCCCATCAAGAGTGGCAGCTGGAAACATCAGGCCCGTTCTGCACAGGTGGGGAAACTGAGGCTGGCCATGGCTCAGCAGAGAGCTAAGGTGCAGTGAGAATCTAACACTCCCGTGCCCAGTTCTGGTGCAGACCATCAGGCCACACTACCCACCTGGATTCCAAGGTGTCGGAGTTAATGTAGCTGGCTCTGCACTGTGTGGCCTTTGGAAAGTTGCTTAACCTCTCTTTGCCTCTGCTTCGTCCCTGTAAATGGGAGCAAAGTTGCTTTTCTCAGAGACGTACAAGAACCTGACCTGGCAGAGAAACTCACTCTCTTTCCTTTCCTTTCCCGAACTTCCCCTGCTCCCGTCTGCTTCCCTGTCCCTCCTCAAAGCTCTTTAGAGCTCAGAAACACTCAAACCCCTGAGATGGCTCATCCTTTAGCATCACACGTGCGCAGTGACGCCCGAGTCTGACGGTGAGGACCTGCGCGATTGCCTCTGACAGGGAGGCAGAGCTGGAAAGACGGGGAAACGCTCTCTGCATCTTAAGGAAAACCCCATCACTTCACCCCCTGAGATGTGAGAAAGGACCTCCAGGCCCCCGTCCAGAGTCTTCTGATGTAGCATAGTGTGGAAAATTAATGTTTCTGGTTTCGCAAGCTTTGTTTCTTGCTTTTTACCTTCCAAATCAGGCATAGAGCTTTTAGGGACCAAAGCAATCCCAACAAGAGCAGGAAGAAACTAAGAAGGAATGGAAGGAAATACGAATCGGAAAAGCACAGAAGCCAGGGTCTCGGGGGAAGGACACACTGGCTCGTGTCTGAGGGTGCGCTTGTTATGACACAAAGGAAAGACTGGTGCTCGGCGAGCCTAAGCCGATGAGAAGACGGGGCGGGGGGGGCGCTAGGCCGGCTGGCGCGGGCCCCCCATGCCAGCGTTGAGAGCCAATGTCTGGCTGGCCAACAGGGAGAGCCTGCATGGGTGTCAAATGCCAAAACTAACACCCAGCCATTGACACGGGGGTGGTGGCAGGAGGGTCCCAGAGGTCAGAGCAACCCCCATCAGATACGGGAGGCGTCACCCAACCTTCAGCAAGGTCACCCACCAGGGAGGCCACCAAAAAATGTAAGAGGAAACGCCCTCTACATGTTCCCAAGGGAAGTCCGACGGGACTATATCCTTAGGATGTTGCCTAAGGCTAACACGGCCTCAGGAGTTATTACCTAAGAGGGGAGAGAAGGTGTTGAGCTCTCAGTCCAGAGCTCCTGGTGTCGTGTAGTGTGAAAATGTAATGTTTCTGGTTTCACAGGTTTGAGTTCCTGTTTTTGTTTTGTTTTGTTTGTTTTTCATCTTCCAGATCAATGGACTGGAGAGAGAGAGGGGTGAGGGCCAGAGAGCGGCTCCACTTAAAAAGCCAGAAACGGACCACAGAGAATGAGAGCGTGGGACGCAGCACAGAGAGATTCACTCGAAAGTGGTTAAACGAAAGGCGTGCTCCCACTGAAAGGAGAAAGCCCCTGATATCGGAGATATTCTCCCATTCAGGACTTCTTATTCCCTGATCGCAGTAAATAAAGAAGATATTAGTACTTTTGGGGGCACTCCGTGGGGTTGGGCTTATTAGGAACATTGCTGTGTAAGAAAGATGCTGAGGTCTCTTTTTTCATGTAAGCATGATGTTCTCCCCCAGTGTCTTTTGGCCTCCAAGGGGCGAGGCTTTCTCTTCATACTCCCCCCATTGCATAGGGGAGGACTCTGCAGTCTGGCTCTGGGTGCAGAAAATGGGCTGTGGGGGAACCCAGACCCCCACTCGGCCGCTGCGTGGCTGTGTGGTCTCAAGCACACTGAAACTCTTCGTAGCGCTGTGCTGGAGGTGCTGCCCTGCCGCCTCCCGCCCTCTGCCTGCAAAGCCCATCTCCTGGCTAAAGCCGCTGGGACACATGTCCCCATCCCCTTGCAGCTGGGAATGAACTTGTGGCCAGTCTGGTCAACAAGACCTAAGGGAATCTGTGGGGGCCTCGGAAAGATGGTCCTGCCTGATTTAAAAGAGAGAGGGAGAGAGGAGGAGAGAGAGAGGGGAGAGACGGAGGGAACCCTTGCTGCCACTGGCTATCTGTAAACACAGACGGGTAGGCCACTGCCACCATCTTCTGATGCAAAAGGAAGGCTGAGAAAACTGTGAAGAAGCTGCCAGAACCCTGGCCTTGCTGTCCGCTGAAGCCACCCCAGGACACTCACCTCCCGATTCTTGTGCACGGAAAGGATGACATAAGTCCCTTCTAGCTGGGTGTTGTTACTTCCAGCAGAACACACCCCTTTCCAAGCCCCAGTGGGCACAGCTACCGAGTCGAGAGAGGACTAGCACCCAAGTTGAGAGGCTGCCATGAGACAGCACAGCACGGGTAAGGGTGCAGCAGTGCGCAGCACACAAAGATGTCCGCAGAGCGTGGTCCCTCTCTTTATTAGCCAAACCTAGACCTCGGGCCTCGGAACCAACCACGTCTGTGAGGCTACCGCACACGAGCAGCTTCCGGAGCCCAGCCCAGGTGCCGAGGCAGCCACCCCCATGGCCGGGATCCAGAAGGGTCCTCATGTGCTCAGCGGAGCCAGAGTTTCAGCCTCCAGGCACAGACAGGACGCGGCCGTCTGCCAGCTGCCCAGGGAGGCCAGGAACAAACACAGGGGCCTGGGAACGGCAGAGAAAGTGTGGCGGAAGCCGTGAACGTCTGACCCCTCCAGAAAGTGCTGCTCTGGAGAGATGCCAGTCCAGCTTCATTTTCAGCCCCTGATTTCATTAATAAGATAATGATGAGTCATTTAACTTTGCATCTGAAGAGCGAAGCAAATTACCTGTGTCTCTATTGCTTAATGACGGAGGCACTAACAAGACCTTTGCCGCCTGCCGGAACCGAAGCTGACCTATTGCAGGAGGCAATTTTATGCCCTTGGGTTTGCCACTTGGCTGAAGCCATCCATCAGGTCGCGGGCTCGCTGCCCGCCTCAGCACACACTGCGCGGCGGCGCGGTGTCCTCCGCCGCAGCCGCCCCTTCCTAATGGACGCGGCTTTTTTAACCCAACGATCCTGCGCCCATTAGTTACTTCCTGGCCATGAACCATTGGGCTCCCATTAGCCAGCTCTCAGGCATCCAGGTGTGAATTTCCACTTGGGCTAATGTTGCCCTGGAGAAGTATTCATCCGAACCAGCCGCGTCCTAGACTCCCTCTCCCCAGCAGCAGGAAATGCCAGCGCCGCCCGTGGCCTTCTGAGCCGATGACGAAGAGAGAAATCGGGACGCAGCCGGCCGCACAAGTCTTCCAAAGGCTGGAGAGGCTCTTTGGTACGTTTCAATGTTTCAGGGTCCACAGATTATTTTTTTTCATTTCTTTTAATTGAAGTATAATTTCCATACAGTAAAAATCACCCTTTCCAAAAGCAAATGGCTCTGAGCATTTTTACGAATGCACACGGTCATGTAGCCACTGCAACACACAAGACGTGGAACAGTTCTGCCACCCCAGAAAGTTCCCTTGTGGCCAACCTCACCTCCCACTCCAGCCCCTGGCTACCACTGGTCCGTTTCCTTTCCCTGTGGCGTGGCCTTTCCCAGCGTGTCATAGACGCTGGGAAGCTCTGCGGTTCTGGTCTCTTGCACTCAGCTGCATTTACGATGTATTCAGGTGGCGCTGTGCATAGTTGTTAGTTCCCTTTGGGTGCCGAGTGGTTTCACTGTAGGGACGAGCTGCAGGTTGTTGATAGGGTCCAGGGCTATTCACTGAGTGTCTCCCCACCCTGGGCAGGGCACCCGAGTGTATATTACTTCAATTCGTCCACAGAAAAAACTCTAAGGAAGGCACTCTTTTATCTCCATTTTAGAGATAAGAACATAGGGTCACACAGCCAGGGAGAGGGGGATGGGGCAGGGGACAGCCACAGGCACCACAGAGGGGCCACTGTCCCATCGTCCATTTGTTTGTTGGACAAGCAGCTCCTGCAGCCCCTTCTGGAGACCGGGCGGCGAGCCGTGGGCTGGGGAGCGACGGAGACCCACACCAGGCCCTGCACCCAGGGGCTTAGGTCAAGGGCCGTCCTTCCACCTGCCTGGTAGGGGGAGTTCACTGGGCTTTCTTGCATCTGACGCTGAAGATGTCCCGTCTGGCGGGTGTGTGGCCCAGGCAGAATGATCCCCCTGGTAGGGAGGGAGTAGACTCGGCAGCCGTCAGACTCTGGGGAACCGACAGCGGGAAGTGAGAGGAAGAGGCCACTGGAGATGTGTCTTCCCAGCACGTTTATGCTCTTGAAACAATGAAATTACAGGTTTCGCTAGACAGACATGCCAGGTGCCGCCTGCGAGCAAATATAGCTGTCCCTGAGGCTTGCTGCCCTCCGACACCAAGTCTCCATCATTCCTAGTTGGTGGGTGGTAGGGAGGGGACAGGCACAGGGCGTTGTTGCCTGGCCTTTTTCATCCCCTGCTCCAGGCACACAGCCCTGAGGCTGCCGTCCTGCTGGGAAGCCGACACCCACTTCTCAGCCCTGCATGATCGGCCATGAGCATACCTGGAGAAGTCCTCCAGACAATGCCGTGTAAGCAGCAATCTGCCAACAATTCACTGGACGATGTCTCCAGGGGGAAGAGACAACAGTGGCCCGTTGTCCTTAGGGTTTGGGCCTCGGGGTTTGGGCTTTGGGGATTGGGCCAGCTTCCTTGGCCAGGCCCATAAGAGGGAATCCCTAAATGGAGGGTTCGGGGTGGGGGTGGGAGGCCAGGTGGAACAGCCCACTGGGCTTCTGAAAGCTCCCCAAGAAAGTGCCCAATTCAGATCTCAGCTCCTAGCAAAGTGCCTGGTTTAATAAGAAACACTGGAGCAATACTTAATGAAAGAAAGAAGAAAGGGAAAGAGGGAGGGAGGGAGGAGAAGAAGGGGAAGGAGAGAGAGAAGTCCTACAGGTTATCCATTGTTTCTTATTAAATAGAGAAAAAACCGAAGCTCACCCATACGGTGAAAAGCAGGAATTTGAGGTTGAGATATTGAATCCTGCATTCTACCGCCTGTTAGCTATACAAGTTAATTTACTTTTCTTAGACTCAGTTTCCTTTTCTGTGAAACAAGGAGCTGATGCCTCTCTCTCAGGATATGGGGCAGTGTATGGCCATACTGCCCTAAATGCACCTGATCTTGTCTGATCTCGGAAGCTAAGCAGGGTCGGGCCTGGTTAGTAGTGGATGAGAAGGATTTGGGGGAGGGTTCTATGGGATCATCTCAGACCTTAGCCTAACGCCTGGCACAGAATAACCACAAATCAGAAGTAACTATTGGCTGGGCGCGGTGGCTCACGCCTGTAATCTGGAGGATCTCTTGAGGTCAGGAGTTCAAGACCAGCCTGAGCAAGAGCGAGACCCTGTCTCTACTAAAAATAAAAAAATTATCCGGGCACGGTAGCACACAGCTGTAGTCCCAGCTACTCGGGAGGCTGAGGGAGAAGAATCCCTTGAGCCCAGGAGTTTGAAGTTGCTGTGAGCTAGGCTGACGCCACGACACTCTAGCCCACGTGACAGAGTGAGACTCCGTCTCAAAAAAAAAAAAAAAAAAAAAAGTAACTATTGCTGCTGCTGTTCTGGCTTTAGCAAAGGAGCTCTTCTTTGTGGGCTTGGTGTAGTCGTCCTGGAGGCAGGGAAGGCCATGCTGGATGTCCTCTTGGAGACTCTGATTTCGTTCCCGCCTGTGCCTCAGGACAGCTGTCCTCGGCTGCAGCTACAGGGCGGGTAACTGCACCAGGCTTTGTGTGCCTGTATTAATTGGTTTCCCCAGCTCCGCATCCCGGCCCCACCTGTGAGCAGGAGGCTGCATGGTTGGGGGTGTGCAGGATTTGGTGGGGTCCCAGGTCCCCAGGCCTGAGCTCAAGGAGGGATAGAGAAGGACTTTATTAAGATGGATGTCAGAGCTCCGGTCAGCCCTCATCCTGCAGCCGACACTAAATTATTAAACATCGGCAAGCATGACAGAGGTTTGCCATTTGCTAACAGATGGCTTTCAACTGAACCTCCGTGCGTTGTCCTGATGTAACATCAACTGGGGATTGGGCACAGCCTGGGGACACAGCACTGGAGGAGGGAAACCCACCGTGGACCCCACAGAGACTGCCCACCTTGTGCCTCCCAGCTCCTCCCCACCGGTGCCAGAGTTCCTCTTCTGTCCCGCTGCTGGGGGCTCAGTGGGTTCAGCGGGGCCGCCAGACTTGCCCAGAGCAGCAACTGTAATAATTAATGTTGCATGAGGGTCTACTTTGTGCTTAGCACTTCGCTCACACGTTTCTAATTTAATCTCCACGGTGATCCTGCAAGGGAGGTGTCGTTAATATCTTTTTATAAATGAGCACAGGCGGCTCGGAGTGGTTCATTGCCCAGTGTGCACACTCGCTAAGTGACAGAGCCAGGGCCAAGATCCATGTCCCTCTGACGTCCACAGCCCGCCCTGAACCACCCCACCATACTGCCTCCCCTGCCCCTGCCTACCGATGCTGGAAACCCGCGCCAGCTCCCGGGCCTGGGCACAGGCTGAGATCGTGTCCGCAGAGTGCACAGGGAGACCGGCCACTGGGGACTTTGGATGCTAATGTCCTCCCCAGAGACCCAAGAGAAGCAGGAACAGGGTAAGAGAATGCTGGGAAAAAACTCAGCCCTCCTGCCTGGACGGCCCCTCCTCGTGAGGGTGGGACCCTGGGCATGAGAACCGGCTGTTTGCCAGGACCCGTTTGCCGGGGTGAGGCAGCTGTCGTGACCCCAGCCCTCTGCCCCATCCCCGGGTCTCCTGAAGCAGTGTCCAGCCTGTCCCTGTCCCTGTTATTTATTGTAATTGCTGCATTTTATTACACACTTACTCGCTGCCGGGCATTGGGGTAAGATGTGATCTCATTTAAATCATTACTGAAAAGTTTGCCACAAGGAAAGTCGGGTCAGGGGGGAAAGCCGATCGCAGCGGCAGCGGCTGACTGACGTCCAGCTCTCCCAGGGCCCCAAGCACGCATCTTAATGCGGGGATCACTGCGGTCCCTGATGCCCTGGCCCGAGGGCTCTGCAGAGAAGGCTGTGCCGTTTCTCTCAGATACTCACATACAGTCTGTCCCGAGCTCACCGCAGCCACAAAGGCCTCAGAAGGGTCCCCACACACCGATCCTGGCCCCTCACTCTGACCCAGGGCCTGGGCGGGCAAGGAAAGGCAGGCGGGTTCCTGCAAGAAGGACCCCACCCTGTCTCCTCAGGCCCCATCTCCACCTCTTGCAGGTAAAATCCTTTTCTCTGTGGAACTTTCTGGCTCTGGAGAACCAGGTCACAGCCTTCCTGGTCTGGAACTGACACCGACTCATCTTCTGGCTCCCTGGCCCTCCCTCCTCCGTCTGGTCTCCTCACCTGGAACTCAGGTCCCACCTGGGCCAAACGCACCGGGCCACCCTGGGGGGCGGGGAGGCTTCCCAGCCGCCTCCTTCCCACCTCTGGCGCCTGCCCACGGCGATTCCAGTGGGAATTATTTTTAACGAGTGTCCCCACTGCCCTCTCAAACCCCGAAGGGGGGTGGAAATCCTTAAGGCAGTTAGTTGTTTATTAACAGCGCGTGGTGACATTCGCAGCTGAGAACATGGCAAAATACAGATTAGAGAGGGGAAAAGTCAGGAATCGCACTGCCATCCGTCCTATTCTGAATGTCATTTTGCGTTCCATCGCGGCGTATTACTGAGATGATTAGTGGCATCAAATGACTTCTGAAAAATGATTATGTGCCATTAAAAGCATTAGTCTGTCTGAAACCAGCACAAACAAATGGCCGTGCGAGGATGAGTCATTAGCGGGGGAGGCGGGTGATGTGCCCGGAGCCGCCTGTGCCGGGCAATTAGCGCTGCCCACAGGTGGGGGCCTGGAGCCCGGGCTGGGGGGACCCTGGGGCCCTGGAGGGGGAAGGGCCTGTGGGATTCAAGCCGCCCCGGGGAAGCCTGGGCACTGAGGATCTGCGTCTGCGTGGAAGGTCCTTGCTGCCCCAGCGTTGGGACCAGGTACGAGGCTGACACTCCTGCAGGTTCCTGGAAACAAGGTGTGGGAGACCCAGAGGGGCAGGACCAGGCCTCAGCCGCAGAGGTGCAGGCCGCACAGGTAGAGCCGCACAACCGCACGGCAGAGGGCCCGGGGCAGGGGGTGGTTTTAATTGACTCTAGCAAAAAAAAAAATTGGCTTGGGAGTCACAATGTAATTTACAATGACAAGAACATTTAGAGAAGCTATAATTCGGAAGATTAAAAAACATTTTTTGAACATATACCAACAAAATAGCTTTGATGTGACAGCAAAAGAAAAAAATAATAAGCAGAAAGGGTTGTCATTGTCAAGTTTTTAAAAGCAGCTGAGCTCCGGCACCAGCCCCCGGGGTAGGCACAGCTTTCCAGGTCATTCCAGGCTGAATGCCACTTCCAGGGCACAGACTCGGCTTGAGGGGACGGAAGGAGGGAGGTCCCCTCGTCAGCTCCTCCCGCGTCCCACCAGCCGGCGCCCTACGCTGGGCACGTCCTGCCGCTGGTCCAGAAGTAGTAAGCGTCACCCAGCTCTCTCTCTTCTCCTCCCTCCCTCCCTCTCTTCTTCCTCCTTTCCTTCCATCCATCACACCTTCAACAGTGTGCGTGGACAGCCCGCTCCGTGCCTGGCCGGGTGTGCCAAGCGCGCCCAGCACGGCGCCCGCCCTCCTGGAGTGTGCGGTCCAACCTCAACCTCATTTCCACGCCCAGGCACTGAGTTCAATTACCGTCACCTGGGAGGCAGGTACGATTATGATTTGCATTTCACAGATGAGTGAACAGGCCTAGAGAAGCCCCCCACACCGGGGCTCAGTGCTGAGTCCCCTGAGCTGGAGGAACCCAGGCTGGGACTCACCTGGTTCCCTGGGGCCATTGCATAATCCTGCGAGGACCTCCCTTCCCCAGCGCCCAGGGAGAGGGAACCGGTGACCCATTGAAGTCCTGGGACTCAGGAGTCCTGTTGCAATGCCGGGCAGGGGATCCCTGCAGACTCTGATAACCACCCCTTCACAGCTGTCGAGGGGCCCCGGCGTGACCCCAGTTACAGGGGTTCAAAGTGTCCTCCGCTCTTCCTGGTGGACAGATCCTAGGAGCTCTGGTGAGGGACAGGCCAGGATACTGTCGTGTGTGGTTTTGTGTCCTAGTTTTGGATAGCTTTGGGGATCGTTGGGGGCCAAAGCCCAGCTGCGTAGCCTCCGGCCCAGCAGTTCTCAGCCCAGTGTGTGAGACTGCCCTGGGGAGCTTTTTAAAAATAGCAATGCCTGGCGCCCAGGCCCCACCCTGCCAGGGTTGGGAACCACTGGTCGAGCCCAGCCCTTGCCTGTTACAGGTAAGGAAACTGAGGCTCACAGAGAGGCAGCTACCAGCTCAGGGTCAAACAGCTGCTCAGGGCTGAGCTAGACCAGGAGCCAAGTGCCTCCGAAAAGCAGCCTGCGCCCTCCCGCCCTCCGCCGGCCCTCTCTCCCGCTCCCACCCCGAGGCAGCCAAGCCCAGGCAGCTTGGCTTGGAGGCTGTCAGCGCTGACTGCCACCTGTCACAACCCTGGCTGCTCAGAGCACCTCAGAGGCCCAGCCCCACGACAGTCTTCATCTCCTGTTGCTGCAGACTTTCCACTTCCAGAGCCAGCGCGTCCCCTCTCAGAGGGGTGGCCGTGTACAGGAGCCCTTTATCTCCCTTCCCCCGGGCCTCACTGGGGAGGACGCACGTTCCGGAGCGGCCCAGGCACGCTGTTCTTCATCTTTATCCAGCTTGGCTGTGCGGTTCTTATTGCTTTGAGGCGGGGACGGCTGTGACAGCGGCTCGGAAGTGCTGGGCTGAAATTGTTTTTTCCCACTCCTTCCCTCGTGCTATTAGAAAAACATGAAATCTCTTTCCTCCCCTTGTTTATTTTTTTTTCCTTCTTCTCCCTAAGACAGAGAGCAAAGTGGTATTTGAGGATGGCTCTGTTTGTGTCTCAGCTACAACGGGTCATGCATGCTTGTAAGGTTAGTCTGCTGAAGGCCAAGTCCAGCTGCTACAAAAGATTATAAGTAGCCATCAGTCCTGCTTCCGGGACTGGCTGCCTTATTTACCTCTTCCTGACACTCAAATAAATTAGTAAGACTCCTAACAGCCTGGAAGTTCATGATGATGTCTAACTTCAGTCCCTCCTGCTGCAGCTCAGTTTTTTTTTTTGCATCAAATCAATTCCCGTCCTCTCTGCAAAGGCCAATGATGCACAAGAATATCATAAGCAGTCTCTCTTCCAGCAGCAATTAGTCACAGCAGCCCCCTACTTGGTTTAGGACACTGATTTCAAGGCCTGCCATCTGGGAAATGCTGAGACAGCATCTGGGATGCCCAGAAGCTCAGAGCTCTCTGTAAACATGTTGACATTTTCTCCTTGTCTGCAGAACTTTCCTCGGGAACAGCCCAAGGACATGTACGGACACAGCTGGAACAAGGGTTCCTGCGCCTCTCCATACAGAACCTCCAGTGATTCGTGAATGCCAAAGCACATCAGAGTCACCTGCTGGCTCAGTGGGTGTCATGAACCGAATGTTTGTGTCCCCCAGATTCATAGCTTGAAGCCCTAACTCCTGGCGTGCTGGCACTTAGAGCTGGGGCCTTTGGGAGGTAATCGGGGTCAGATAGTCCTGAGGATGGGGTTCTCATGATGGGGTTAGAAGAGACACCAGCGCAATCTCTCTCCCCCACCACCCCTGTGGGGACGCGATCAGTCGGCCATCTGCAAACCAGCGAGGAAGGCCCCCCACACCCTGACCACGCCGGCCCCCTGATCTTGGACTCTCAGCCCAGAACCGTGAGAAAATAAATGTCTGCTGTTGGAGCCCCGTTGAGACAGCAAGTCCGGGTGAGGCCCTGGGAGACGGTGATGCTGGTGGCCCACGGACCACGTGCGGATCTAGACTCTCCAAATAGGTGCCCCTCGCCTTGGGTCGGCTCCTGAGTGCCTGGGAGAGGAAGCCGCGGGGAGGGGCCTGTCACGTGGCGTCTGAAGAACACACAGACCTTGGAGTGGGGCAGACCGGGTCAAACACTGCCCTGTGACATCCTCCCGAGTCACTTGCCTTTCCCATCTGTGAAATGGAAATGAAAGCGCCTCCTGCTCAGGCTGGCATTGGATGGGATGGTGCCCGTGCAAAGCGCCTCGCGCGGGGGCAGCGCTGTTTTGTGCGGGTCGGCCTGTCTGCTGTGGGCAGAGAGGAGGACGTGGTCTTCCGGAGCTCAGGAGGGTATTGCCCAGCTGTCTCCGTCACTTGCTTGGTGATCCTGGAAGCCCAGCTGTCCTTCCTCACATCGGTTCTTAAATGGAGCCGTCCAGGTGCGCGGACAGCGGCCCTTGTGCGGTGTGCCCGCCGATCTCCCAGCACCTGCGAGAGACCCACAAAGCGCAGCAAAGAGGACGCAAATTGCACCTGGGCATGGGCCGGGGAGAGACCCTGTCGATCCAGGAGTTCAACTGCCTCCCAACCCTTGGCAGGGGACCAGCAGAGACAGGTGTCCTCAGCTGGGCGAGCGTGCAGAAGGGCTGAGCAAGGTGTCTGTCCCAGGGGTAAGAGGACGAGGTGCAGAAAGAGCTCTAGCAGGTGTCCCGCAGGCGAGCCCAGCACAGAGCACACTGTGGCCTGGGTTCTCTGAAGACGGAGCCTGGGACCAGGGCTTTGATCCACGAGATGTGTTGGTTATCGACGGCTGTGTAACAATTTACTACACACTTAGTGGCTCAAAACAACTCTCAATTGTTATCTCACAGTTTCTGCAGCCCAGCTGGGTCCTCTGTCTCAGGCTCCCTCACCAGGCTGCAGTCAAGGTACCCGCTGGGGCTGAGGTCTCATCTGAAGGCTCCACGGGGAAGGATCCACGTCCAAGCTCACGGGCTGTCGGCAGGTTCAGGTGCCTGAATCTGACTGTCGGACAGAGGGTCTCAGCTCCTCACCACGAGGGCCTCTTCACCATGGCAGTCTGGCTCATCAAAGCCTGCAAGCCGAGAAGGCAACAGAAAGAGTCTGCTAACTAGACAGAAGTCACTCTCTCGTAACCTAATCATGGAAGTGACACCCCATCCCTTTTGCCATATTGTGTGGGTTAGAGGCGAGTGGCTGGGCCCACACTCAAGGGGCGGGGACGGCACGGTGCACACGGGGCATCATAGCCAGTCTCCCTGCCACGGGCTTGTTCACAGATGTGCTCTCAGGGCGCCCAGCGTGAGGCGGGGAAGGAGAAAAAGCCAATCAGGCACGTGCTGTGTGTGGAGTTGGCCACAGCTGCAAGCGCCCAGCAGTGCTCAGTTCTGTAAGACTAAGGAGGCTGTTTTGCTGGAACAAAAGGGGAACACATTTACCCATCGGTGGGCTCCCGACCCCTGCAGGAGGGGTGGCTCCGCTGGTATTAACGGTCCCATGCCTCCAGCTTGTGTGCAGGATTCCAGAGCAGGGTCCTGTGACCACCCACATCATGCCATCAGAAAGCCCAGGAGCAGGACCCAAGCAGTGCCCTGCGTTGGACAGGTGCTGACCAAAGCCATCAGAGGCGGCACTGAAGTGGTTGCTGCCTCGGTAGCTAAAGAACGAGGTCCCCAGAGGATTGAAGTGACATAAGAGATGTGTCTGATACGAGCCCATCCCCCAAAGTGTGTGTGTCTCCACATGCCTCTGCCTGAGAGACAGAAGTCACAGTGTCACCGGGAAAGCTAACTCAACGGAGCCACGTCCAAATTCAGTATTTTCTTCCACCCAAAGTCTGTAACTTCAGGGGCTTCTCCAGGGCCTCTGCCCTCGGGCTTAGGCTCTTAGCATCCTCTGTTGTGCTTTTCCTCTCGGCCTCCCCAACTCCTGCCCAAAGAGTCTTCTACGCTTCTATGCTACTGAAAGAGTAAACTTCTTCGAGGACCTTGAAGGGGACCCATCAGTCCTTCGCAAACACTGTTTGCCATGATCGCCTGCCTAAAATGCCACCCTGATTCCTACTGGTGGAGAAGAGGGGAGCAAGTCTACAGAGTCGGGGTGTGCAGTGTGCAACCTGTGCAGCTGTACACGGCAGCCTTGAATCAAAGGAAGACTTGCCCAAGAACTAAAAATTGGGAGCCCTTCAGACCCCACTTTGTGTGCCCAATACTGGTAGTAAGAACTGACCATCATACATCACTTACTATGTTCCAAGCCTCGTTTAAGTTCTTTGTACACATGAATTTGCTGATTTCATTCTTACAATCTTCCTATGAGATATTAATGGTTACTCTTTTTATGAGCATTTTACAGAAGCACTGAGGCAGTGAGATGTTAAGAAACTTGTCCAGGGCCAGGGGGTCAGTGGCGGAGCTGAGAATCGAGCCCAAGCAGCCTGGCTCTCAAGCCCACTTCCTTAACCACGACGCAACACGAAGCGAGTGCCTTAGCTGTCGGTGGATCAACGTGTGCGTAGGGCCTTTGGAACTGTGTTGTGCATTGTTTGCGGTCTGGAGAGAAAGATGTGCATTTCATTTGTTTATTTCCTTTACTCTTTGTTGAAATTCCTTTGGGAAAGTGTAGCCTATACCAAGAAAGAGGAAAAAAAGGCAAAGGGAGAGATATGGGATGGATGGATGGATGGATGGACGAAGAGAGACAGATTGCCCAAACCCCAGGTGATAGAGAAAGGGGAGTGGCTGGGGAAAGAGTGGCCCCTAAGCCAGACTTGTGGCAGCCTTAGAGAACAAAAAAAGGCAGAAGAAACCCGCCCCCCAAATCAGTCGAAAGGTGATTTCTAAGGCCCGATAGAATCGTGTCCCCAGGAAGCCCCGTGAATCCGACACCAGATCCACCTCAAAAGGGGAAGTGGGAGGCTGCGGGGACTGCACTGTTTGTTTCTTTCCAGAAGAAAGGAACGTCCACCCTCCCGAGAGGTCGTCCTGCCCAGCCCAGGCCCACAGCTCTGCTGGCGAGGTCCCACCTCCAGGAGCATCGGCGGGTGGGTTGCCATGGGCTCCGAGTCCTCGCTGACACAGAGCGGTTGCCTTGGGGACATCGGAAGAGGAAGCCTTCCTGGCTAACCCAGGTGGGCAAAGGACGCGTACCAGGAGGAGGAGAAAGAGGAGAACCACTGGGCGCAGGCGGTTCGCTCACGCGCTGCTCTGCTATCTGCGAGAGATGTGCTGTCCCCACCAGCGCCCGCCAGCGTGGTGGCAGGGACAAGGGGTGGGGAGGTTATCACAGCTCCAAATGTTAATCTCCATCCAATCCTGTCACTCGGAGCGTGAGTGGATGGATCAGGGAAAGGTGGACCTCGATATTCACACCATGATGAGGTTAGGTGTGAATCGGGGAGGCACGTGCCTGCCTGTGTCCTTGAGCCAGGAGGGACATCTGCCCCTACCTCTTGTGACCTCCATGGTCACATGTCATGCCTAACAAAGTCCCTGGGCGGTTTGTCTGGCCATCATTTGTCATTTGCACCTGCAGTGAGTCACAGTCTGGTTTCGTGATTAGTCAAGACTCATAACTCTCCCCCAACACACCCAAGGGGTGCTGGCATCCCCCCTGGTCCCTGGCCCAGAGAGCTCGACCCCAGCCTCTCTGCAAGATCACCTGACCACCCCTACCTTCCGGACTGTCCAGAGTGACTTCCCTCCCCGACAGCAAGCTTCCCAGCAATCCACCCTCTGCTGCTAACAGACACAAACTGAGGCAGCTTGGGTGTGCTCAGGCCTTCAGCCCAGGATGCTGAGCATGTACGATGTGGTCACACCCCAACCTGTAGCTGAGCAAAAGCTTCCCCCACCCCTCAGCTCCCCCAGCCTCCTAGCAGGCTGGTCTCAAAGCCACCTCCCCACCTCCCGCCTCCCAGGACTCAGCCTGGGAATAAAAGAAGGACCCCCTCTCCCTCCTTCTCCCTCCCTTCCTCCCCCACCATTCCCCAGGCCTGGAGAGGGGCCCCTTCCTCAGTCCGGACAGCTGCTCCCTCTTCTGGCACCCTGAGTGGTGGGAGGGGACACAAATCAAGGCCAGTCATGACCTGTTAAATTGGAACTAAAGAAACTTGGAAAATCTTTTCTTTTCTCCAACTGTTTTGCTAAGAAATAGAAACTTGAATATCAAAAGCTGAGCATTATTCCTTTTTCTCTCTGCTCTCCTCCACCTCAGTCCTTTACCCTGAGGCCACTGGGTGCTGGTTTAGGCTAAGAAACAAAGGAGAAAGTCTCATTAACACTTTTCAAACTATCGCTCTTTCTCAGGTCAAAGCCAGGGAGAGTGAACGGAGTTGGGGATAACATTTGCTGGACGATGCGTCCGGTCTGGCTGGCTGTGGTGGCACCGGGCTGCTGTCTCAAAGCAGTTACCCCCATCACTTGCCACCTGCACACAGCCTGGTCTCCGTCTGAGCAGGACAGACCCTGTTTTGTGGGTGCACCAAGGTTTCTCGGGGCTCAGGGAACGGATTCGAGCTAACCAAGTGGCCGCACGGCTGACGAGTAACCCAGGACCAGCTAAGAGTTGTGGCACAGAGGATGCTGGACAGAGAGCCAGATGTTCACATCTGGCTGGGGCGAAATGTCGCCTCCCCTGGAAACAAACTGACACGCCCGCACTTCGGCCTCTCTTCTCCTACTGGCATCTCCCTGATCACCCGCCCCACCTCATCCTGGCAAGGGCAAACCAAGCCGTCCGCACGTCAACATACTCTTATCACACTGAAATTTCCACGACTGCAGCTTTTTCCCACGTTGATTGCACTTTGGGTTGGACGTGCCCAGTGACAGGTACACAAATGTCCTGAGTGCACACGTAGGTGACGCGCAGCTCAGCCCAGCTCAGCCTCTCCTCTGTTCCCGTCCACATTAGCCTTAGAAAGCACATCCTGCCTGTCCTCCCGGTGTTTCAGCACCTGTGATACCCCTACTGGATGCTGTCACCATGACCAGGACTAAATATAACAACGGCAGCAACCCCATCACCAGCCCTTTCGTTAAGCATCTCCTCTGCGCCCACGGGGAGGCTGGGCTTTACGTGCCATTCTCGGAAATACCCTGGCACTCTCTGGGGGTATGTAATGTTACTCCCATTTTATAGATGAGAAAACTGAGGCCTGGATAAGAAAAATAGCTGAATCGGGGTCTCAGAGACTTCACTGTGGTACCTATTTTTTGGTCTGCTTAGCAAATTTTCCTACTTTCGGGAATATATAAGGATATTTTTCCAAAAAGGGTAAGCTCACGACTCTTGTACTTTCACATGTCTTAAAGATTTTATTTGACTTAATATTAATGAAGAAACCAGACGGACATTATAACCAATCCAGAGGAGAAGGCTGAAAAGCACAAATTTACATGAAGTACAGGAAAGTAGAAAAGAATTTACAAAGAGACCGAAAGCAGCTTTTTTCTTAGGGGAGAGGGTGTGAGTTGAAGGACAAGGGCAGGATTCATCTGCATGTCTACAGACAAGAATCATTTTGCTTTGCTGTCAGTTATGTACAACTTAGAGGGTCATAAAATAGCTCCAACGCCCTTAAAATCAGGTAACCCACGAGGGCGTGCTCCGAACGCCCAGGGATCTCGTTCGCGTGTTCCGATTTCCTTACAGGGGCAAGTGCCCGGGCCAGGGCCATCCCAGCACCTCGCTCTGCCCGATGACAGTGGCGAGTGTGGAAGTGGCCACCAGAATCCTTCCCAGTTATTGATCTGTGGACTTAGAAAAAAATTACCTCCGCTGACGTGTTCGAGCTGAGGCCACCCGTCGGGCGGCAGAAACACTCATCTTCAACCTCACCGAGCGCTCGCCCCACGCCGGCACTGCTGCAAAGGCTTTGTGTATACTGATTCATTTAATCCTCACGGAAAGGCTATGAGAAAGGCTCCACTGCTGCTCCTTCTTACAGGCGAGGAAGGAGGTTCCGGCAAGCTGAGGAAGCTGCCCGAAGCCACAGCACTAGGGAGCGGCCAAGCCAGATGCACACACAGGCAGCTGGATTCCAGAGTGCTCCGTGCACTCCTGCCTTATAGGACAACCTGGAAAGAAAAGCAGAGGCAAACAACGATAGACAAGGACAGAACAAGACTGCAGATGGGGCTGAGGGCGGGTTCTAGCCCCGATGACTCTGGAGCACTTAGGAGGTTCTAGAAGGTTCTAGAAGGCTCTAGTGTCCTTCCTCCCTTGGAATCCTCAAGCAATCCAAGCATCCTCTCCAGCCAAAGACAATACCCCTGCAGCCTTTTTTTGCATAAGCTCCTTTGAGTTGTATATTTTTTGGTAAAGACCACTTGCACACTGATTCTCGAACCCTCGTTCGCCTAAAACGCATAGCTGAGCTTCTCCGTTTCCTCACCTGCGAATGCGACTATTACAGGACCTGCGCTGCTGGGCTGTTGTGAGGATCAGGTACATCGATCCATGTAAAGCTCTGAAAAGAATGGCCCGGCACCTCAAGCTCCCCGGTACAAGTTCGTGCTATCATGAGCTCCATTTTGCCGATGGGTGCCCTGGGACAAGTGCTATGAACTTTGCCCAAGGTCACTCACCTGCCATCATTGATTAGCAAATGACAGCGCCAGCAATTGAACCCAGGCAGTGATCAGAGCCTATTGGCTTCACCTCGACCCCGGGAGGGCCCTCGAGAAGTCATCTCACCCCTCCCTCTGTCCAGAGCTGAGCAGGTGTCTGTCCTGGGAGCCCGGGTCAGGGCTTCAGGGCAGGAGGGCTCCCAGAGCTAAAGCCGGCTCCTTCCCCAGCTTGCCTGGAGCCAAAGAAAGAACCACAGGTGGGCAGGGCCTTAGCCGGGCCTTGTGCAAATGGATCTGCTCCCATCAGCCTCCCCAGGTGCCCGCAGAAGCACCACCACACCTGGCCTGCTGCTGCCGCTGCTACCTCTTCTTCCCCGCCGTCTCCACTGTATGGAAACATAAATCCGGTTAATGTGTCCAAAAAAAGAAAAATCAAAATGTCAGATCTGCAGAGATGGTTCAATTGAAGGAATATTGATTGTCACAGAGAATATTCTCACTTTATTCACCTACTTAGTCTGCTCCCCTAGGCGATATGAATTCATCAAATATTGTCACAGCACATAATAACACTCATCCCGGCGTTGTTGTGACTGCTTGGGCTTCGGTCCTGCTCACTGTGCCTGTTCCAGTTGGGGCGATGGCAGGGTGTGTGCGGAGGGACGGGAGGGGTCGCCAAGGCATCGCGTCCGGGCATTTTACCCAGGACAAGGCACTTTCCCATATAGCACCACAGCTGATCTTCAACACGACCACGCGAAGGAGTCAGGCAGGATATCGTTATTCCCATTTTTGCAGATGGGGTCAGCAAGGTGAATCAGCTCATCCGAGGTCACACTGCTGGGGAGCTAGAATTTGAGCCTGGGTTTTCTGACTCCAAATTCAGGACTCCCTTCCCTGCCATGCCCTTTGCTGCAGACGGTGGCTCCAATCCAGCCAGAGCTGGAGATAAGTGGATCCCCTGGCCTTCTGCGCCGCTCAGTCAGCACCATGGATTATGCACCCACTGTTTGCCCAGGCCTGGGCATAGACTCCAGGAGACGATTTGTAACTCTTAATGCACATGTCGACACGGGGAAGCAGAAGCCACAATTTTTAGAGACCAACAGTTGGAATTATCAGAATGCCACTGTGGAGACCCAACCCCGACCCTCCAAAGCTTTTTATCGAGGTGACACCAGCGCAAGGTAAAGGCCGAAGAACCCTGAGAAAGTGGCATAAAATGTCACGAGGGGCGTCTTAGCCCACTGTGACCCACGTGCCTGAAAAACTGACCCAGAAGAGGGGCAGAGCCCTGGAATGTGCTAGCGCGGTAAGTTAAGGGGTCTCTCCAGACACCTTCAGGGAAACATGACCCTAGAGCGTTTAGACCAGCGTTTCCTAAAGTATGTCCCAAGGGGCCAGAGTTCCGCAGGTCTGAAAAGTTTTTGTGATCAAATATACTTTGGACACTTTGGGTTAATTAAAATTAAACATATTATTTCAATCCAGGGCTTCTCGGAACCTTCATCATGTTGACAACAATAATAATAATAATAACAGCCCATGTTGGCTGCAGCCCAGTGTGCCTGGCCCTGTTCATGCACGAACCCAGGAGCCTCACAACTCCATGACACAGGTGCTGCTGTCATCCCCACGTTACAGCTGCGTAAACCACGACACACAGAGAGGAGGTGACTTGCCCGAGGTCAAGAACTCCTGCGCGACAGGACAAGATGAGGACGCTAGAATCCACAGCAACTCTAAGGGCAGGTGTACATGCAAACTTCCCA
Source organism: Propithecus coquereli (assembly GCF_000956105.1). Taxonomy (NCBI): domain Eukaryota; kingdom Metazoa; phylum Chordata; class Mammalia; order Primates; family Indriidae; genus Propithecus; species Propithecus coquereli. The sequence goes on from NW_012153729.1 coordinate 6,226,767, forward strand.
AACCTTCAACTCGGAATCTGCTCCCATCCCTTGTTTTATCCCAGAGCGTCTCTGGGACTCGGGTTCTATGGAATGTTTGAGAAGTCTGGTTTAAGCAACTTGGCCGCCTGGCTGGCTCAGGTAGCTCTCAGAGCCCCAGCCGACCGCACACAGAAAAGCAAATGCCAGTAGAAATGGGGACTTCATAGTGACTCTGTCTTGTTCCCCAGGGAAGCCCCGGGCTGTGGCTGGCCAGAATCCAAAGGTGGGAGCCCCTGGGGCAAATCCAGTGCTGGCTGGACCCTTCCCAGGGCCACCCTGAAGCAGGTGGCTAAGGAAAGCGGAATGACTCCAATGCCTTCCTCCCACGCCCGCCCCTGGCTGGACACCCACCAGAGAGGGAAAGGGCCTTTCCGGGAGTTAGGCTCAGCCCAGAGGAATAAAGATGCTAATCACTTTGGACAGCTGCCCCTCTCTCCCCACCTGGGGCTCCATTGGATGCTTTGGCTGGAAGCCTCAGCAGATGCACAAGGTGGCAGATTTTACTCCCAGGAGCCTTTGACAAGAGCACATTCGCTCGGAGGGAGAGGGGGAATGTGGCCTCAATAGGAGAATATCAATAGGAAACATGGCGGGAAGACATAGTTGGCTAGAGCTGGGGATGGAGTAATTAATTCTACTTAAGTAAAATGTTACCAATAATTAAGTGTACTAATTAAGAAAAATTGGATCAGCTGTTGTCAGTGTAGCACAGACGCAGGAGTTCTACCGACACATTTCTTGGGCAGTTTCCTGCTGGGAGCGATGGGACGAAACACACGGTCACTTTGGGGCCCAGGAGAGACCAGAGGAGCCGTGAGCTGGGGAGGCCCCCATGGGACGAAGCCACAGGCTTGGGAGTGTCTGGTAAGGTGACGGGTCTGGGAGGCTGGGGAGGAGTCCAGGAGGCCACGATGTAGCCACAAGGATCCAGAATCTGGACCTAGTATGCCCAGCTGTGCAAAGCCCGGGAAGGCTGTGCCACCGGGGGCAGCAGAGAGCGACCCAGGGGTGGTGGCAAGATGTTCACGTGAGACAGACCCTGATGGTAAGTTCAAGGCTGGGAGACAAGACAGAGAGGCCAGATCAGGACCGAGGCCAGAGGCAAGTGGGTCTTCGCTGGTCAGAACTCAGTTTGGGAGCGTGGATGGCACAGCGTCCTAGAAGAAGCCAGAACTGGAAGGCAGATGCACCACCCTCAACACTATTGCTACCTGGAGTCAGACACGTCTTGGTCGTGGAGGCTGTCCTGGGCGTTGTGGAACGTTTAGCGGCATTGCTGTCCTCTACCCGCTAGATACCAGAAGCAACCCCAATTATAACAACCCAAAATGTCTCCTTGGGGGGCCAAAATCATCCCTGGCTGAAAACCACTGAGCTGATATTAAGACAAAATCAGCAAGGGAACATCACAAAGGTTTATCACTCACTCCTCCGAGCAGTCAAGCTCGTAGGTGGGCTTCACTCCACCGCAGTCATTAGGCCACAGGCTGCTCCCAGCTTGTGGCCCACTGACCTCCCGTCCTCAGGCCCCTCTGCCGGATCCGTCATGTGCAGTTGGACAATGAGCTGAGGGACAGAGTGTGGGAAGATTTAGGGGCCAGGCCCAGAAGTGACTGATGTTACTTCCGTCCGTGGGCTCACCTATCAGCAAGTGGCCCAGCAGTGTGCAAGAAGGGGACCCCAGTGGTGGACAGCACACCCCTGCCATGCCACATGAGTTCCCTGTCCCGGCCCTGTCCCTGCACAGCTCCTCCAACCTGGGCCGGTCCCTCCTCCAGGCCTCAGCAGCCCCTTCCATAGACAAAGGGTGGTGTATCCACCCAGTGGAATATTACTCAGCTATGAAAAAGAGCAAAGCACAGACACAGGCTGCACCATGGATGAGCCTCAGAAACACGCCAAGTGAAAGGAGCCGGACACAAAAATATTGCAGGGTTCGGTTTATACGAAATGTCCAGAATATGTGAATCCATGGACACAGAACATAGATCAGTGGCTGCCAGGGCCTACAGGGAGAAGGGCATTGGGGGTGAAAGCTTCACGAGTCTTCCTTTGGGGTGCTGAAAAATATTTGGGAGCTGGATAGAGGGGAGGGACACACTCAAGGCTAATGAAGGTTACGCTATAAACCGGCTACTTTATGCTATGAGAATTTTACCCCAATCTAAAAAAATTCTTTAAACGTCCTTCCAGCCCCAACCTTCCGTGATTGCTTAAGACCCAGGCAGAGCAGGAACTAGGAGGGGACATCCAAAAGCAGAAAAATGGGGTTCTGTTCTCCCTAGAGACACACCCCAAGTAAGAAAATAAAAGCCCCTGGTCCCTGCTTTGCCAGTTGACTGAGTGCAATGCAAGCGGGCTTTGTAAACTCTAAAGCTCTCTATAAACGTGAGCAGACGTTATCACTGAGGCACGATATCTGATCTCGTTGGATTCTGCGTGCGGCCCGGGCAGGGCTGGACATGGCGAGAGTGAGCTGCACAAATGCGCGTGCGTGAGCGCAGACAGCACAGAGTCCCGAACACCGTGGCCCGGAACAGCCGTTGCTATTTAGAAAGATGTGAATTAGTAACGAAGCTGCCCTTCCTTGCTTGCTGGGTGCCCGACGCTGCACGATACACCCTACATGTATCTGGTCAGTTATTGCTCCCTGCAACCCTGAAAAGTAGTAGGACTAGAACCGTTTTACAGATGAGAAATGGAAAACTGAGAAGTTAAATTATTGGCCATATGAGTTCTCTATGGCTGGGTAACAAATCATCCCAAAATGTAGTGGCTTAAAACAGTTATTATTGCACAGTTTCTGTGGGTCAGGAAGCTGGGTGTGGCTCAGCTGGGTCCTCTGTCTCAACAGAGGTCTCAAGCAGTTCTTCTTGGTCAGCAACACGGTCACAATGTGCATACAGAGGCTGCCTGATAGTTTGTGCCAAATGAATGGTCTAGAAGACCACCTTCCCTTCCACGGCCTCCCCAGGTTGGGCAGGCAGCTAACTGTACCTTTCTTATTTGCAAGGCTGGACTAAGTCTTGGGGGGCCTGTTATCCCAAGGCCATGGACACTCTTGTCTCCTCCAACAGGAAAATGGACAGCTCCTCCCCGGAGAAGTCTGGGCCAAACGCCTGCCGTCCCCTGCCCCCACGCCCATCTCGGGGCTCCTTTCCTCTGCCAGCCCCCAGCCCACCTCCTCCTGCCTCCCTAGGCCCGACTTTGCTGTGCTGGGAGCAGAGAGAGCTTTATTGAATTTTTGCAAGTACTTTGCATGGCGTCTGATTTACAATTCATAACCTGGATTATGCCGCAAGTTCAGCCTTCCGGGGTCGGTGTAATTTAGATCTCGGAAATATTCGCCATGCTTTCAATTCCCCTGACATCTGAGGGATTGGAAATGGATTCCAACCCCGGGGGCTCGCAGTGTGGAGGGGGCAATGGAAGGGGCTGTGGGGATGAGCCGGCTCACAAAGTGGTGGGGGGCGGCGGTGAGGCATGAAAACCGAGGGGTGGGGAAAAGAGAAAGCTAAACACCAGCGGGAGGGAAAGATGCGGTAGATGAGAGGGCAGCAGGCGAAGCTGGTGGCCAGGGCTCCCCACCACCTGCGCACATCGCCTCCTGAATGTGCCACGATGGCCCCCGGGACACGGTGCCCGGATGCTGCTGATGGATGGAGAGAGCAGCTGTCCAGGGGAAGTGGCTGGGCAGCGTGGAACAGCCTAGGGCTGCCTACTAACACACCCTCTTCCCCTGCCTTGCTAGAAGAGGGGCAAATCCCCTGAACACTTTTAGAAAAACAAAAAACAATTTTATTGAGATATAATTCACATGCCACACAATTCACCCATTTAAAGTGTGCAACTCAGTGGCTTTTAGTCTATTCACAGAGCTGTGCACAGAACACTACAATCCATTTGTGAACGTTTCCATTACCTGCACCCCTTAGCTATCACCCCTGCGTTAGTTTCCCGGGGCTGCTGTAACAAATGACCACAAATTTCGTGCCTTAAAATAACAGAAATTGACTGTCTCGCGGTTCTGGAGGCCAGAGTCTGAAATCGAGGTGTCCCGGGCCACGCTCCCTCCTGAGGCTGGAGGGGAGGGTCTCCCTTGCCTCTTCCAGCTTCCGTTGGCTCTGGGTGCTCCGTGGCTTGTGGCCACATCACTCCAGTTTCTGCCTCTGTCTTCATGTGGCCTTCTCCTCTGGGCCTTGGAGTCCCAAATCTCTCCCGGCCTGTCTCTGGCACGTGTCATTGGATTTAGGGCCCACCCTAAATCTAGGATGACCTCATCTTGAGATCCTTAACTTAATTACATCTCCAACGACCTCTTTTTTAAATAAAGTCATATTCATGGGCTCTAGGGTTAGAACATAGACGTATCTCTTGGGAGTCACCACTCAATCCACTACGGATCCCCATTGGCCACCATTTTCCCCAGCCCCTGGCGATCACTAATCTACACAGATTTGCCTATTCTGTACAGTATGTGGTCCTTTGGGATTGTCTCGTTTCACTCAGCATAACATTTTGAAGGTTCATCCACGCTGTAGTATGTAGCAGTACTTCATCTCTTTGATTGTGGAATAATATTCCGCTGTATGGATATACTACATCTTACTTATCTATTCATCGATGGGTGGACATAGGGGTTGTTTCTATTTTGGAGGTATTCTGAAGAATGTTGATATAAAAATTTATGCGTGACCCCTAACCACTTTCACCATTGGCAAAACAGTGAGCACTTCACGTTTGCCTTCCCCACCTCCCAGGGTCATGGTGAGCACAGTGGGCAGCTTCCCACACGGCTGCCGGTGTCCTCCCGTCTCCTGGTATTCACGCCCTTGTGTGTTTCCCTGGCCTTGAGTATGGGCCAGGCCCAGTGACTTATTTTTAATGAATAGAATACCGCCCAAGTGATGGGATGTCTCTTCCAAGATTAGGCCGTAAAACATGGTGGCTTCTGACTTGCTCTAACTCTCCTGCCTGCTCACTTGCTCACACTGATGAATCAAGCTGCCACGTTGTGGTCTGCCCTGTGGAGAAGCCCGTGTGGCCGAGAACTGAGGGCAGCCTCTGACCAACAGCCCTCCAGGGACATGAGTGAGCTTGCAAATCAATCCTTACCCCAGCAGAGACTTCAGATTAGACTGCAGGCCAGCCAACAGCTCAACTGCAGCCTGGGGAGACACCCTGGGCCAGAGGGCCCAGCTAAGCTCACCAGGGTTCCTGACCCACAGCCTGTGAGAGAATAATATAGGTGGGTTGGTTTAAGCCACCAAGTTTTAGGGTAATATTTTTATGCAACAGTAGACAAAGTGAGAGTAGAAGAAAAGATACTCTTGGGAGACCCTGAGCTGCTGGGCTGGTGGGCCAGGGATGACGTTATTGGGAATGGACACTTGACCCAGATGAGCCAGTGTTTGGAGGGTTTTGGCTGTGGACACCCCAACCCGAAATCCCATAAAATAATTCGATTTTCCTCCTCGGGGTGGAGGAGAGGTGCTGAGATAACCAGAGTGGAAAAATCTGATGTGATGTGCCATCCTCCTCCCTCTGAGACTACAGACCCCAAAAGCATGGAAGGGGAGAGAGGAACAGAGGTTAGCTCCAAATCTGCTCAGAAGCACCACATAGAGTTGAGTCAAGGAACAAGAAATCTGGGCTTCCAGGCCCCTGCTCTTCCCAATGTACCATTTCCCGAAGGGCAAGGAAAGGGTATTGTCTGGCTCAGAAAGTACTACATAGGTGGCTGAGAGAGTGACTAGCTGAGGACAAGAAAATACAAGGCCTAATGAAACTATCAAAGTGTAAAAGATTGTATTCCAAAGATGACCACAACAATATCACCCATCCTACGTGGTCTTCTCACATGGTGACTTTGCCACTCCCCTATCAAGAAATAGATTCAACATTCCCTTCTCTGGAACCTAAGCAAACCTTAGTGACTCCCTCACCAAAGCATGGCAGGAATGATGCTACATGACTTCCAAGGCTAGGTGACTTGGCTATCTCTTAGGACGCTTACTCTCAGAACCCAGCTGCCATGTTGTCAGGAAGCCAAGGCCACATGGAGAGGCCATGTGCAGGTGTCCTGGCAGACAGTGCTACTGTCAGACTGAAATCATACAAGAGAATCCAAGTGAGAACTGACCAGCTAAGACCAGTCAACTGTGAAGACCATGAGAGACAGCACTAATTAATGACTGTTGTTGTTTGATACCACTAAGTTTGAGGTGGTTTGTTATATACCTGTAGATAACCTGAACACAGCAAAGATGCTACAATCATAAAGATGATAGATTGATGATAGACAGATAGGTAGATAGACTGATAGACTGATAGATGGATTTATGGATTAATGAATGGATGGATGGATGGATGGATGGGTGGGTGGATGGATGGGTGGGTGGTCAGATACACTGACAGATAGACATCAAATGAGCATTGGCTATGTACCAGACACTAGACCAAATGATTTATTGACACTTTCTCCTTTTTAATTCTTAAAACGATCTTACGAGATTAGTATTTTTAGTCCCACTTACAGATACAGAAACTTAGATTCAGAGTTTCAACAATGTTCCTGAGGTTACAGAGCCAGCATGCAGCAGGCTCTCCTGACCCCAAAGTCCATGCTCATAGTATGCAGGGTGTGAAGCACAGGTGAGGTGGAGAGGATGGGAAGTTGAGGATGAACAGTGATGGAAATTCTAGGCCTTATTAACTCAAGCAGACCAAACCACTCACACTTCCAGCCCGATCTCTTTTCTGGATGCTTGACTTCAAGATTCTGCTGGAGCACACCTTGCCCTTTGCTCTCCTCCTGGGGGCTAGAGGAGAACCTATGTCTTCACCTGAGGACAAAGAATCTGAGAGAGAAGCCTGCTAAGGACCCAGCTGTGCAGGCTTCTGTCCTAGAAAAGTGATGACCAAAATGGAAGAGCTCTTTTGCCAGTGTTGTTATTGTTGTTGTTGTGACGGTGGTGGTGATAGTGAAGGTGGTGATGGTCATGGTGAATGGTGGTGGTGGTGATAGTGACAGTGGTAGTGATTGTAGTCGTGGTGATGAGGGTGATGGTGGTGATGCTGGTAGTGGTGGTGGTGATGGTGGTGGTGATGGTGATGGTGGTGGTGGTGACGGTGGTGGTAGTGACAGTGGTAGTCATTGTAGTGGTGGTGATGAGGGTTATGGCAGAGATGCTGGTAGTAGTGGCGGTAGTGGTGTTGGTGGTGGTAGTAATGTGGTAGTGATTGTAGTGGTGATGCTGGTAGTGGTGGTGGTGATGGTGGTGGTGATGGTGGTGACTGTGATGATAGTGACAGTGGTAGTCATTGTAGTGGTGGTGATGAGGATGATGGTGGTGGTGGTGGTGGTGGTGGTGGTGGTGGTGATGGTGATGATGGTGGTAGTGATGCTGGTGGTGGTGACAGTGGTAGTGATTGTAGTGGTGGTGACGAGGGTTATGGCAGTGATGCTGGTAGTGGTGGTGATGATGGTGGTGGTGGTGATGGTGATGATGGTGGTGGTAGTGACAGTGGTAGTCATTGTAGTGGTGGTGATGAGGGTTATGGCGGTGATGCTGGTAGTGGTGGCGGTGATGGTGGTGGTTGTGGTGGTGGTGGTGGTGGTAGTTAAAATACATGAACCCTTTCTGCAGAAAGGGGAGACCTCTGGCCAGAGCCATGCCGGGCCCTCTCCTCTAAAGCTAAGTCCAACAAAAGGAGGTAAGTGTAGCACATGGTATCTTTAGAATACAGTCGGTTCTATGAGGTCCTCCCGCACTCCTCTAGCAGCCAAGAACACTAGAGCCCTTGACACTTCCCTTCTCTCCTACGTGACTGTTCTAAACCCAGTTCACTATGGCTCAGGGGCTGTTTCTGGTTCTAATTAAACGATCCAAGGCAAAAGGAGGGCCTTGTGAGTTTGACACCCCATCCCAAGCCCAGCACAGTGCCTGACCTGTGACAGGCCCTTGATACACATTTATGAACAAACCAACCCTTCAGCAAGTCTTCCTGGGGACCAGAAATATCTGTCACTGGATTCCCCCAAGTCCTCACAGAAGCTCCCAGGGAGGGGTGTCTTAGTCTAGGAGTTGGAAATCCTGGGCCTCCCCAGGACAGAGATGACTACAAGGTCCTTCTAACCACAGGAGAAACCGTGTCGTAATCACATTATCCAAAGATGCAGGGACTGGCTGCTGAGTAAGCTTTACTGTGGCCTGGAAGAAAACAGACTTTGCAAGAACATATTACAATAAAAAGCAATAGCTAATGTTTCCAATGGCTTATGATGTGCCATTTTAAAATTCTACACAAATTTACTCATTTGAACTTACAGCAATCCTGCAATGTTTGTACTATCATCATCATCATTTTACAGAAGCAAAGCTGAAGATGCAGGGAGGGTAAGCAGCTTGCCCACAACTCCACAGCTAGTTAAATGAGAGCAGTCCGGGTGCCGAACCACTGTGCCACGCGGCCCCATGCTCCCTGTGTGCTCCCCGAGTGTCTCCTGTGAGCCTGGCCGTGCATTCTGCACCTTTCCATACGGTGTCCCATGCAGTGGGTGAACCATCAGGAGCAATAGGGGACAGTACTAAGTCCCCGTTGACAGACAGCGGTGAAGCAGGCTAAGGGGATCTGAGCCATGCGGGGGACACGCCCAGGGCCCAGCCAGAGAGGGAAGCCAATACGCCCCAGGCTGAGGGGAGGGCTTGGAGACAGCGGTGATAGTAGGAGAAGGCCACTGACTGCCACTGCCAGGCCACTCCCTGGCAGGGAGGGAGCCAGGATCCTGTGCCCTCACCCCTCTCGTCCCACCCTCTGAGCTCCCAGTGGTGCCAGAGCCAAGGCCCTCAGAGGCCGGCCTCCCAGGCAGAACAGTGGAGAAAGGGAGGGTGGTCTGGAGAGTGGACGGACACCTTCCAGCACAGCAGAGTTTAAGAAGCTGAGACTCACCGGGTACGGTGGCTCACCCCTGTAATCCTAGTACTGTGGGAGGCTGAGGTAGGAGGATTACTTGGGCTCAGGAGTTCAAGACCAGCCTGAGCAAGAGCGAGACCCCATCTCTACTAAAAATAGAAAAATTAGCCAAGTGTGGTGGCTTGTACCTGTAGTTCCAGCCACTCGGGAGGCTGAGGCAGGAGGATCGCTTGAGCCCAGGAGTTTGAGGTTGCAGTGAG
>NW_012153729.1:6236013-6288189 GCF_000956105.1 Propithecus coquereli
ACAATAAAAAGCAATAGCTAATGTTTCCAATGGCTTATGATGTGCCATTTTAAAATTCTACACAAATTTACTCATTTGAACTTACAGCAATCCTGTGATGTTTGTACTATCATCATCATTTTACAGAAGCAAAGCTGAAGACGCAGGGAGGGTAAGCAGCTTGCCCACAGCTCCACGGCTAGTTAAGTGAGAGCAGTCCGGGTGCCGAACCACTGTGCCACACGGCCCCATGCTCCCTGTGTGCTCCCCGAGTGTCTCCTGTGAGCCTGGCCGTTCATTCTGCGCCTTTCCATACGGTGTCCCATGCAGTGGGTGAACCGTCAGGAGCGATAGGGGACAGTACTAAGGCCCCATTGACAGACAGCGGTGAAGCAGGCTAAGGGGATCTGAGCCATGCGGGGGACACACCTCCCGAGGTGAGAGGATCACTTGGGCTCAGGAGTTCAAGACCAGCCTGAGCAAGAGCGAGACCCCATCTCTACTAAAAATAGAAAAAATAGCCAAGCATGGTGGCGCATACCTGTAGTTCCAGCCACTCGGGAGGCTGAGGCAGGAGGATCGCTTGAGCCCAGGAGTTTGAGGTTGCAGTGAGCTATCATGATGCCACCGCACTTTAGCCCGGGCAGCAGAGTAAGACTCTGTCTCAAAAAAAAAAAAAAAGAAGCAGCAGGTGAGACTAAGACAGGTTAAGCAACTTGCCCAAGGTCACCAGCTCGAAGGTGAGGGTCCAGGTTGACTTAACTCCAGAATTCTTTCCACAGCTGCCCCCGTGGCCCGAGTCGCAGCAAGGAAGGCTTCGGTGTGTGCACAGTGGTGCAAGCCGTCATCAACAACACTGCCGGCAGTGTCTCTGTAATGGGATTTTAATTCACTCCCCCCATCGCCCTGCTGAGCTGAAAAGCACTCCTGTTTGTCTCTTTCTTGTTAGGCCGCTTCATACAGCTAGGAATAGGAGGCAGCCCCTCCGATCCCCCTCCTTCTAGGGGGCCTCTGGCACGCTGGGCCAAACCCCTCCCTCAGGGACCCCAGAAGTTTCTGCAGGTGCTGCCATCCCACTGTGGCCAGGGAGGCCAGGGTAACCAAATGCACCTTTGGAAACAGGGAAGGAGCTGGCCCCAGCCTCAGGACACTGCCTGGCATCCTGGAAAGCCCAGGAAGTGGCCGTCCATCCTGAGCCCAACAAAGCCTGGCTCCCAGCACCACCCTGACCTTTCCCATACTGGGAGGCACCCCCACCGTCACCCCATTGCTCAGGCTAGAAGCCCCTGTATTCACTCTTGTCCTCTGTCCCTGCCCCCACATCTAATCATCAGCCCATCAGCAAGTCCCTCCCAGAGAACAGTCCCCTAGTCTGTGCCCAGCTTCACGGGGGCCGGGGGGGTCTCCCCCTCTTTGGTCAGTCTATTCCCTTTAACACTGGGTGTGCTCCTGCAAAGCTGTGTGTAAACTTCACGTTTGTAAATGGAATCTCAGCACGCCATTGGCTTACTGAAGCTCTCTCTGAGATTAGCTCCCCAGTGAATCCTAGCATTTTAACCCTGACTCTGCCACTGGAAAAGTCTGGAATTTTCCAAAAGGTATTTTACACTGATCCATTCGGCTTCTGCCCGTAGGTTGTTCTGTGGGTTTCTGTTAACCACTGTTCTGCGTCTTGAGCTCCTAGGAGCGGGTGCTGGGGGTGCCCAGGGTGGCATCCCTTGGTGTTGAGGGGATGCTGGTGCTGATCTTAACCACCGTGCTGGCCACTCTCCATTTGACACGCCCCGCCCCGCCACAGCCATTCCTTCTCCCCTCTGCTCTGCGCCTTGGGAGGGCGACCCCTACGGGCTGTATCAGCTGGACCCTTTGTCCCCTGCCTTCTAAGCAAGTTGGCCAACCCAAGGCACTGGCAAGAGACTGAGAACAGGAGCAGGAAGAGCTGCGGGTGCTTACTCCACCCACGCCCTGCCTGCCTGCTGCTGTTCCGGGACCAGCCCAGAGCCCGCTGGGGCTGTGGTTCCTGTTAGATGGCCCCAGCTCCAGGCTCTCGTCACACCATTCCTTTCCCTTACCCCTTTGGACCTAAAGTCGGCAGAGTCTGCCCACTCTTGCTGGTCCCTGGATCCTACACCATCCAGGGTTGGTTCCCTTGACTCCGCTCACAAGTCTCTAAGTGGCCTCTTCATTAAACTGTCTTGGCTGGAACCCTTTGAGGGTGCCGTCTGCTTCCCTCAGAACCCCTGCCCGGTACAATGGTAGTGATGATAATGAAGCTGCCACGCTCTGAAATCCAAATTCGAAACCCTGACTCTCAGCTCCTCCCCCCAGGACCTTGGGTAACTCGCTTCTAACCCAGAGGTAGGTTGGGGGAAAAATTAGATGGTTCCGTGTGGAAAAAAGGACACCGAGGCAGGGTGGGCTCCCTGGGGCACTGCTGACATCTGGGGCCAGAGCATCCCTTGTTGTGGGGCTGGGCAGTTGTCCTGCACATTGCAGGGCTAGCAGCATCTGTGGCTTCTACCCACTAGACGCCAAGAGCAGCCCCCTTCCCAGTCACGGTAATCTCCAGACATTGCCCAATATCTCCTCGGGGGCAAAGCTGCCCCTGCTTGAGAGCCCCCACCTTCCAGGAGGGTGTGGCACGAGCTGAGGGCTGACGGGGCTGGTTTGCATCTTAGGAGAAGGGAAACAGAGCAGGCCGCCCAGCTGGGGACACCACCACGTGCTATTCCAGCCCCACCAGGCAGGGCCCCGGCTTTGTGAAACCCACTCCTCACCCTCAGCTTCAGGCACTGCCTGGCCCCCAAACCACTGGCACCTCCTGGCCGCCTCCAGCCTTCCCAGCCCTCCCACGCCCCCCTCCTTCTCTCCCCTTACCCGCCTTGGAATGATTTGGGAGGCAGCTGGCAGCAGGGGAGTACAGCTGCCGCTAAGTTAGCCAAACGATTTATCTTAAGATTCATGCAGAATTCATTGTGTGGGGACCGGGGTGGGTTGCGCTTTAATATTCATGCAGATTTGGAAGAAATGTTAATCACGGGTTTGGGTAATTTGCACTTTTGCTTAATTCTCCTCCTCCCCGGCTCGGCCGGCCCCCTCGCCCCCTCTCTGCTCCCCTCCGTGTCCTGGATTTCCTCCAGCCACCACGCAGCTGGGGGGACGCAGAGGTCGGGGAGGCACAGACCTGCTGTCTCCCCTGGCCAGGGGCCCCACAACACCTCGGGGCTCGGAGGGGTAGATGGGTGGGCAGAGGTGGGGAAGAGCTGCAGGAGCCTCTGGGACATCTTGACGGGAAATAGATAACCTGCTATGGCAACCAGATATGTGCAAATTAGCACTGATTATTCTCAAATTAACAGCTTGGGCATTTCAAACCCCAAACAAGGGCTCAGCTCTGCTCTGATCTCTCCCTCCCCTTCCTCTCGGTGCCCCAGCCTGCCCCCTCCTCCCCACGTGACAGCCGTCTGGGCCTGGCCAGGGGCAGAGGCAGGCTTCCCAGGGGAGGGGACCTGGGGGTTTCCACCAGATCTCATGGTGGCCTTCTTGCTATTGTCTTTGCCCAAGCTCGTGGAGGGGGCAGAGAGAGAGAGAGAGAGAGAGAGAGAGAGAGAGAGAGAGGGAGAGTCTTCTGGGAATTGTCCATGGTTCTGACTGTCCAGTATGGCCAATCCCACCTCCCCTGGCCTGGTTTGAACCCCACATGTGTGGGGAAAGGAGCTTTAGGGCTTGCGGCCGTGTCCTGTTGTGTCTCCCTCCCTCCCAGGGGAGGTGGAGACAGCTGGAGGGGGCCCAGGGGGTGCAGTGGAACCCCAGAAGAGCTCTAGAAAAGCCCTGAGTCCCCAGGCAGAGGGTCCAGCATCCAGAAGGTCCACACGCTCTCTAGTCTCTCCTCTCCATTTTACACATAGGAAAAGCAGAGCCCAGCGAGGGAAAGCCACCCAGCCCAAGGTCACACAGCTCACTGGTGGCAGAGGGAGGTTGAGTCCAAGTTTGCCTGAGGCCCAATCAGATGGCTGCAGCGTCAGGGTCCAAGAAGGAGAAGACACCACCCTGAGTGTCAAGAAGAGAGGGGTTTGCACGGGGACTTGGCTGCACAGGGGAAGGAAGAACGGAATGGGGGCGCGACTCAGGAATTAGCCGCAGCAGGAGCTGCCCTACCCCAGGCTGGAGGGACAATCAAAGGAGAAGGACCCAAAGCCAGGAAGCTGGGATCTATCTAAAAAGAGCAGGGTGACAAAGAAATACAGCAGTGCCGGGGAGGAGGAGAAGAAACACCCCAGCTCCTCCCTCTGCTTGTCCTCCGATCTCCTACCAGGCCTCGGTGGCCAAAACCAGCCAGGAGCCAGCTGCCACCGCCACCCCGAGATGCTAGGCAGAGCAGGAAGGGCACGAGAAATTGGTCTGAGACCGGCAGACAGAGGCCAGCGTGAGGGCTTCCAGCCCAGATATTGTCCCCTCCCTCCCTCAGGCCTGTCTGCCAGGTGGCTTGGCAAGAGGAGGCTGGAAGGCCCAGGAGGAGGGGCGTCCAGTGGCCGTCCTATGCGCTAGAGCGCATAGGGACAGCGCAGCTGGGCTGCACAGAAAGAGGGGAGCTGGGGCTGGGGTGGTTGTCCCTGCTCCCTTCCCAGTTGTCTCTCTCCTCCCACCCCGTCCTCCCTACCCTGCTGAGATCTGGTCGCCTTCCAACCCAGCAGCCAGTGTTACCTGCCACGGCCTGTCAGCTCCCCCACCCCCACACCCCCACCGCCACCACCACGCAGCTGCCTCTGTCTGGGCCCAGAATAACAATCAGGAAGCTACAGACGCAGCAGAAACACAACAGCAGCCCAGATGGCCACCCCTTCCTCTACCGCTTCCTTGTTGTGAAGACTGGGTGTCCAAACCCCCAACACTACCCACCCCCCCCAACACACACAGGCACCCACGGTGTCCTGGAATTCAAGTTCCCTGGGACAGTTCTCAGGCCAGACCATGTCACAGTGCAGCAGAATGTCTATTAGAGCAGAGGGTGAGTGAGGTGCCCATTTAAGAGCACTTAAACATGAGCCCAGTCTCTACAATATCTAGTAAAGGAGAGAGACCTCACAACGCCAAGAGCGAATCTTTGTCCAAGAGAGCACCCCTTGAAAATGAAGGGTACACTGCAAGGATGCCACCATCTGTTGCAGGTGAAAAGTGTAAATTGTGACATTCCCTGGGAGCCCTGGAATGCAGAGGTCCCTGGAATAGGTGGTCCAAGGGTCACCCAGGATAGAGAATCCAAGGCAGTGCCATAGCACTGTGCCTGGCACGTGGTGGGCATTTAGGAAAGTGCTTTTGTCTGCCTAACATACCAGCCCTTCTTTGGGCTTTTTTGGGAGACCTTGTATGCACTACATGTCGTTCTAGAAGGCTTCAAACACAGTGGTCTGAGAGTTCTCTCTTCCTGTTTACAGCTGTGATCATGTGATTGAAGCGTCACGGTGCTGCATTCCCCTGGCCAGAGTGATTGGTTCAGAGATAAGCACGTGGTTCAAGCCAGCCAATCAGAGTCTTGCCTGGGACAGATCTATTGATTTTGTTGGAAAAAATGATACTTCGGCAGGTTCACAGATAGTAACAAATGTACCACCAGGTGCAGAAAGTAGATAGTAGGGGAGGCTCTGACTGTGTAGGGGCAGAGGGTATATGGGAATTCTGTATTTTCCACTCAATTTTGCTGTAAATCTAAAACTCTCTAAAAAACAGTCTATTAAAAAAGATTAGGTCTTTAAAAATCAGGGGGAAAAAAAAACCAGAAAGATAGATGTGAATGTAGAAAAGGAAGAAACACAATATAAGTTAATATTAAAATATTTCTATGTGTGAGGTAGAGGGACCTGGAATTCCGCTTTACAAATGAAGAGCTATTCTTATGAAATTATATTAATATATGTTTTTTGGTGGGGGAGGCATTTAGAGTGCAGGAATTACTTAAATAGCTTAGCTTCTATTGAAGTTCTTTTGTGTATGGGGTATGAGACAGTATGAATGCCCATTTGTACCTAACTTTTTAAAAATCATCTTTATTGAGCCTGAATAAAATTCACGCATTTGTGAAAATAATAATAATAGTTTGCACTGCGGTTGCTAGCGCTGGGGGAGTGTGAGCCTGCAGAGCCAGTGGTCGTGCTGCCTGTGCCGTGGAAGAGAGGGACAGAGGGTCCTGACAATGCTGTGTGGACCCCTGGAAATCCCCGGGCATAAAGCCAGCACAGCTCTTGGACTTTTCAGGAACATGGGCCAATGAGTTCCCTGACTCAAGTTGGATTTCTGTTGCTTGCAACAAAAAAGTCCTAATAAAACAAACAAATGGATGAATGCACATGCAAGCCCAAGCCTCAAAAGGGAAAGAAACAAATGTCAACTCCTGTTCCTGGGCTTCACTTAAGGAGATCTGTGTGGATAGAGCAAGGTGGGCCAGCAGGGCCTTACCTGAAGCTTAATGGCAGACAAAAACCACAAGCACCGTTTGTTTTATAAAACTACCTGTGAAAGGAGGAGTACAGGCTGGTGACCCAGCTCAATGCCATGGTTTAAAGGTTTATGCAGAAGAGCAGATTTTACTAGAAGATAAGGCTGATGTTGGAAGCTCCCCAGAGCAAATCATCTTAGCACATTGTTTGCACATTGGGAGTTGTTGGCTGAGTATGGAAATCTGAACTAAAGGGAGCTGTGACCTTGACACCCTTGGAAGACACTGCTGCAGCCTGGGCTGGGAATAAGACCATGTATTACCTGCCGTTAACTGTCATTCATTGAGCTGCACGGGACCAGTCTCCAACAGCGGCACCATGTGGTGGCGGGAAGTAGTGCGGCAATGGACGGATAAGACAGCCGTTCTGTGAAGTCCCAGCTGATGGACTAGAGCTGTGCCCTTAGTGCAGTGTCAGTCCCTAGGGCTGTGGGACCACCCAGCTGTGAGGGAGGCCACGGAAGGAGGGTCCGCAGCATTCTGAGTGTTCCAGCAAATAACTGGGTACAAAATAAGAGCTGAAATCTACATCCCAAACTGGAAGATCAGGTCATATATTTTCCCCAAAATGTTCAAGCTAGAAGGTCAAGAGCCTCGAACTCTGATTCCAGCCTGTTGCTCACCCAGTGTGTGACCTTGGGTGACTCATGTTCACTTTTACTTCTTTATTCACACTTGTCCCCGCACCTGCTGGAGAAAGGGAATGAGAAGGTCCAGGGACTCCCTGTCCCATGCACAGACTCTCTGGCCAGAGCTCTCCAAAGTCCTCCCCTGTAGCAGGTGGCAGTGGCTCCAGTCCAGCATGTCCCCCACCACAACACCCTCTGTGTCCTGGGGCTAGAGGAGGCCACCCAGGACAGTGGACATGGGGGAGAGGAACACGACGCACAAAGCGCGGTGCTGAGTCTAGGGGCGGCCCTAGCACTGGCTGTTCAGGACGATCTCCTGCTGAGCAGCTCCCACCAGCCCCAGAGGCCGGGACGCAGATGTGACACCCACCCTGGGATCCCTGCACCTCTCCCCCTACACCCACCTTTCTCTAAAGAAAACACGAGCAGGACAGGAGCACCCTGGGTGCTGGGTCACAGGGTGCCTGTCTGACACCAAGCAGAAGGAGAATCCTCGGTCGGGGTCAGAGGGTCTGAGCTAGAGGGAATCTCTGGAATGTTCTCTAAGCACCTTAGTTTACAGACAGGGGCACTAAAGCCCAGCAGGGGAATTGAGTCAAGCAAGCCTCCGGAGGGGGTCACCTGTCCTGACCCAGCATTGTCTCCCCTGCGTCACCCTCCTCCCGGCACCGTCTGTGGCAGGGGTGATCTGGGCCCCTGGGCATGGCATGGCTGGCTGATGCTGCAGAGCAGGGGGTGGCAGCAGGCCCCAAAGCCCATCCCCCACTGCCTTTCTGCCCAGGCAGGGGGTTCTGAGCCCACTGTAATCCCCTGAGCTTTCGAAGACCAGGCCAGGAGCTGCAGAAGCTCTGTCCGAGAGAGTGCAGACTTAAGGGGGATTTGGGTTGAGCCGGGAGAAAGGGAGGGGAGGGGGCTGAGGCCCAGAGGTGTATTCCGAGGGGATAGTCGGGGATGCAGAGAGCGCCGTGTGTCAGAGCCAGACCGGAGCTCAGGCGTAAACCCCTTCCCCTCCTTAGGGGGAAAATATACAATCTGCTTTCAATGAAGGCTTTAAATGGGACGTGTCCAGGCTGTTCAATGTTCTCTTCTCAGAATAGGCCCCTCGGTCCCATCCTCCCTGAGCTGGCAGCTAAGAAAGGGCGTCTCTAACTTTGCCTGACCTTGGAAGCCTGGCCCGTGCAGTGTGCCCTGACAGAGACAGTGCGCTCGGCGCAGGTGGGGAGGCTCGCTTAGGTTCCGGATCAGGGCTGCCTCGCACTGTGGCCCTGCCACTCACTGGCTGGGCGAGCGTGGGAAATTACGTCTCTGAGCTCCAATCTCTTCATCTATAAAACGGCAAAGTAGCATTACCTACTGTGTTAGCTTTCTATGGATGCTGTAACAAATTATCACAAATTCAGTGGCTTGAAACAATACAAATTTATCATCTTACAGTTCCATAGGCTAGAAGTCCAACTCGGGCCTCGCTGGGCTAAAATCGAGGTGTCAGCCGCGCTGCTTGCCTGCTGGAGGCCCTAAGTGGATCCTTTTCCTGCTTTTTCCTGCTTCTAGAGGCCACTCACACTCCTGGACCCACGTCCCTTACATTCGCCTTTAAAGCCACTGGAGTGGCATCTCTCCGACCTTTCTCCTGTCGTCACATTCTATCTCTGTCCCGCCGTCCACTTTTAAGGACGCTTGTGATTCCATTCGGCCACCCCAGTAATAATAATAATATATAATAACCCCCCAATCCCCAAATCCTCAACTCAAGCACATCTTCAAAGTCACTTTTGCCAGGAAAGGTTCCAGGGATTAAAATGCCGACATCCTTTTTGGGGCGGGGGCATTACTGTGACCAGCACACCCACCCTTAGTGCTGCTGAGTAGCTTTAACGAGATGATGCTTTTACTCAGGGGTTAGCACGATGCCTGGTGCATAGTAACCGCTCAGTAAAGGGCAGCTGTTTTTATCGACATGGCCCCATCTTGTGATTTCTTAAAAGGGCAGCCCCACTTGCTTGGTGACACACTGGGCCCCACTACACGCACGCTGGCATGCATGCAGTGACCAGGGCACATGTGACAGGCCTGCCACCTCCTCTCCCTCCGCGCGCGGCCTGCCGCTGGCACGGGCTTCAGATGCTGCCGTGCATTTTGCTTACACCCATGCATTTGCATCCTCTTGCGGTGCCACAGATGTCTGCACAGATGTTCACGTGCTGACAGACACATGTGCACATACATGATCTGCCGCTCGGGCCCAGCAAAGTGCACACACACGTACGCAGGCACACCCACACTTTACCAGGCAGAGCCCCCTGCTAAGACAGGGCACCGCCTGCTTTCCCTGGTCCTGAGAGGATGGCGCTGCCTCCATGCCCCAGGGCAGCAGTCGGGTGGTGCCAGGGGCCCCCAGCCTGCACACAGCAGCCGCCTCCCTGCCCTGTCCGGGTGCCCCCGCCTCCCGCTCCCGCTCCGAGCCCTGGCTCCATTGATCGGCCTTGCAGCTCAGCAGCCGGAGATGTGCCCCAGCTGGAGGAAAACACTTGTAATTTATGGAGTGTCTGATTTTTAATCAGTTTTTTGTTCCTGTGCTGTAATTGTCCTAATTAGATATACATATTTTGATGAAGGTTTTTCCAAAATAAAAATTGTAATCGAATCTTGCTTGACATTCTTTACACCCACTCGCTCGGATCCAAACTTCCACAGCAGCCTAGAAATCATGCCTATGGCCCGGGCACTGCCACACGCCTCTTCGGGGCCACAGCAGGAGCGGTCCTGCGGCCTCTGCGGGTGGGCAGGCGGGCTCCAGCGGGGCAGGGCAGCCTCCTTGCCCTGGGGCTCCACGTCCCCGTGGCTGGGGCAGCCTGGCCCCTGTGGGCTCAGCCCCTCCAGGGCCTCCCTGGGGAAGGCTCAGGGTTGTTGGGTGCTGACGTGCCCCTCTCTGCCTACACTGCTGCTCCCTGGAACTCCTGCACTGCCGTAGAGAAATGAGACCACCCCACAGGGCTCAAAGGCAAAGGCTGGCTTTTGCAACCCCCCTATTCTTATAAATAATCTCAATACCTGCCATTCATCGAGTGTTCACTGTGTGCCAAGCATTGTGTTTTATATACATTAGCCCTAATCTGCATGACAACCCTCTGAGGGAATTTTACAGAGGAAGAAATCAAGACCTAGAGAAGGTCACTCATGCTCAAGGTCACACAGCCATAAGTGGAAGTGTTGCAGTCCTCTTAGCCAAGACTCAAAGGGGCAATGGCTGCCCTCCTGGGAGAGTCCAGGGGGTGATGCTGTTTCCAGCAGCCCCTCCGGGTGGGAGACTCACACGGCCGATCTCACCCCTGTGCCCCAGCATCAATCTGCTCTTGACCTTGAATGACTTACAGTGCAAAATTCCTCCAGCAGAGTCCATAGTACAGACCACACATGTGACGTCTGATGTCTGTCTTCCTGAGTCTCTCTGGGACCTGGAAACCCAGGTTCAGACATCAGCGTGTTGCCAAGATGTCAGCGCTAAGACTGGCTGGGAGGCTGTGGACAAGAGCTGGTTCCTAGGGTCTTAGATTCCCAGGAGGGCCCCTCAGCAAACCGGCCAGACCAGGAGATCCAAGCCAAGAACTGTTAGTGCTGGCCCATAAGCTGCTCACCCTCAGCTCCAAACCTGCCCCATCAAACTCTGCTTTGGGCTGCTGGGCCCAGGGCGTTGCAAACCATGGTTCTGCCTTGCTAGCTCTGCCCAGGTATTTATGAAACTTGACTTACGCCTGCAGAGATTGGTGGATCACATCTGTCTCAAAGTGCTCGCTACTTGTTTCACCAGCATGAACCTTGTCTCGTCAGTCAGAAGGAAAGCAAACAGAAGCTTGGAATCAGGGATGCAGTTTATGCTGCTTCTCATACACAGTGTCCAGTGTGTTGCTGGTCGCCCATCAGTGAAGTACAACGCACAGACTGCATTTCACCTCTTGGATACAGCTGTCTATATGTCTTCGCAGTCCCTCACAAGCAAGGTCTGCTATGTTCAAATGCGTTTCCCAAAGTTCACACGTTGGGAACTTAATCCCCAATGCAACTGTGTCGGCAGATGGAGCCTAATAAGAGGTGATGGGGTCCTGATGGCTGTGCCCTCATGAATGGATTAATGTCGCTGCTGCAGCAGTGGGTTAGTTAGTCCAAGAGGGGGCTTGTTATAAAAGTGAGTGTGGCCCCTCTCCCCCTCACTCTCTCGCACTCTCTTGCCCTTCCACCTTCCGCCACAGCATGACGCAGCATGAAGGCCCTTGCCAGCTGCCGGCCCCTTGACCTTGAACTTCCTGGCTTCCAGAACTGTAAGAAATAAATTTCTTTTCTTTATAAATTACCCAATCTGTGGTATTCTGTCACAGCAACGCAAAACAGACCAAGACAGAGGGCACAAACAGGAGGAGACCGGGTCAGCCAGGGCACGCGGGCTGTTCCTCCTCTGACGTGTGCTTCAGAAATGAGGGTGTTTAACCAGGGAAAGAGCGAATCCGCAGGGACGTCCTGTCTTCGGCAGCGTGAAAGCTGTCGTGTGGAAGCGGAGCGGATTGACTTTGTGGTGTTTAAAGGGCAGGCCTTCAACCAAGGGCATCCTGGCACCAGATTTCAGCTAAACAAAGGGAAGGGCTTTCTGGCAATTAGCGCTGCCCCGCAGTGGAAGGGTTGCCCCAGAAGGTAGTGAGCTGCCCGGCTCGGCAGTGTGCGTACATCAGTAGCTCGCCATCTGTCAACCGCACTGGACAGAAGGTTGGACGAGCTGCCCTTTCTTTGCCAAGATTCTACAATTCTAGAACATGGTCTGGGAACAAAAGAGGCCACGCATACCAGAGGGGCAGAGGGGCCGAGTGGCCAGGAGGGGAGAGCTGACCAGGGGTTTGCTGGGAAGACATCACATCAGGAACAAAACTCATGCTAGACCTCGAAGGGTGCCTAGGTAACTAACTGATTCATTACGGCATGGGCTACCACGGAAGTCAGGGAATTCTCCATTTTATGTAACTTGGTTTTATTTTACTATATTATCATGACTGTGAATTACTTTCATAAAGAGGAAAAAAATCCCAGATATTTCCATTTTGGAAAAAAAAAAGTAAACTGCCAGTGCCTCATCATGAATATTCATGTCATTAGGTATAAACGGGGAGGAAGGGGAGTAATGTGGATTAGACGGCTTTCACGGGGAGAAAAGTGGAGCCCCGTGGTCCTGGAGGCCACACTCCTTCTGTCTGTCTTTGTCCTGGACCCCTTGTCCCTAAATGTCAGAGTGTCCAGGAGACCTGAGTTACATCTTCACCCAGGGCTTCTCAATCTTTTGCATGCCGGCATCTAGAAGCTTCTCTAAATATGCTACTCTGTTTCTGCAGCAGGGAGACGTGCGGAGCCCGTGTACCATGTCAGCAGCCAAGCAGGGGAGGGGAGGCGGAGAGACACTTGACTCTCAGCTTGCAGGGAGAGGAGAGAGAGAAGAGCTGGTGTGTACAGCGCGGCCCCCTCAGTCGAAGAGAGGAAGGACTCGCAGCTGGGCTGGGACACGGCCCCGTGGAGGCCGATACACTACTCAGAGCTCTATCATTTGCAAATGACAGAAACTGAACTAAACAAGCTTAAGCAAAGGGGGATTTATTGGCTCTCGTGGCAAGGAACACCCTGGGATGGCTCCCAGAGTTAAAGGAGCGAGTAGGGACCAGGACTCCGGGACCAATATTCTCTCTCCACGTCTGCGCCTGCATCTGTCTCCTCTCCCACACGCCCCACCCTCTGTCATCTTTGCTTGTCTCTGGTGCAGACAGGCTCTCTCCCCCATGCTGACGAAGCGGCCACCAGACACCTCACACTCACACCTTCCCACGCTGCATCCCAGGAAGAAAAGATCTCTTCTGGCAGGATCCCTGGGCCAATCGCAAAGGAAGGACTCTGATTGGCCTGGCTCTCATGCCCCACCCACCCCCTGGGCCAATTACTTTTGCCCAGGGGACGGCCCCTGATTGGGCAGGCCTAGGTCACATGCCTGTTAAGCGTCAGTGGCCCTAATAGAAACCTCTCTCAGGGTCTGGGTTCAGCTCCCGGACAGATTAGGGCACTGCGCCGGTGGCAGAGGGGCGGGGCCCTCCCTCTGGGAAGTCCTCGCCGGCTGCTGGTCGGTGTGGGACTCCCTCCGACCCGCCGCTCGGGCCACCCTGGAAGGGTCAGTCTGCACTGGCTGCGGGCAGCTTCCCTGGCCCTCAGAGGATGAAGTTCTGTGAGGGCCAGACCTGCACACACGGACACACGCACTCACACGCACACTCGTACATCCACACAGACGCACACCCACTCACTCTCATACACAGCCACGTACGCCGACACGCTCACGTACTCACACAGACACACGCTCACACTCACACTAACACACACTCGCAGACACACAGACACACGCACATACGCAGACGCACACTCACACTCTCACAGTTCACACAGACACACACTCACACAAGACACTCTGGCCCTTACACACTTTCACAGCTCACCCACACATACACTCACAGACACACTCACACACACGCACTCACACCCCTCTGCTCCGTAGTCCCTTCGAAGGCCCAGATCATAACCACCCGACTGCGTCCCACACGGACCTCACTGAGCACGCTGGGGGCTCTGCTCCTCCCCTCCCGCAGCGGTTCCGGAGGGCTCAAGCTGGGAGGTGGCCGACTCCCCTCGAACCCAAGGACAGCGATTGCGATTGTGGGACAGGGTCCGCCTTGCCGGCTGCCGGATTTGTCCTGGCTGAGGCGCGGAACCTCGGATCCACGCCACCCTCAAAGCTCACTCCCCGGAGTCCTAAAAGGAAAATGGCTGTGACTCCCCTACAGGGTTTGGAAAACCCAGGCATCAAGTCCCCTCGCCATTCGCCATTCGTGGGCAGGAGCATTCCTACCTCCTCCCTCGGCCCACTCCTTCATCCGCCCTTCCCTTCCTCGCAGGGCCTTGCCCTTCCCGCCGGCCCTCATGCCTTTGCTCACACTGTCCCCCAACCCCCGGAATGTGCTCCCTCTCCTCAATTCGGTCAACAAGACCTTTTCAAAAGCCACCTCCTCCATGAAGCCCCCACAAACCACAGCTCTTCAACCCCAATCCCTATCACACCCCGTCTGCCCCTCCACCTGCTTCATTGTAACCTGGGCCAGTTTCAGGTGACCGTCAGCCCAGCTAGACCCAGGTCCTTAGGGCTCGGTCTGTGCATGGTGGGTGCACTGCTACAGCCAGGACGGACTCGGTGTCCTTGCACACAGGGGTCCGGAGCCCCCTGGACTGCACGGCAGAGGCCAGTCACGTGCACCCTTCCCTCATCCCCCCTGGAAGATGTCAGCTCTCAGTCTCCCTCCAAACATCCACTTCTCCTTCCAGAGGCCACCCCTTCTCTGTTAGTTGATATTTATGGGTAATAAGCCAAGCACATCAAACCCCGAGGTGAAATGCCTCTTAAAATAAATACTCTCCCCAGCAAGTCAATCCATCCCGCAGGAAGGGCTCTGCTGGAGCCAGGAAGTGCCGGGTGGGAGCTGGGGGAGGAGGAAGGGGCTTCCCCAGTCCGTGAGGGATGGGCTGCAGGCAAGGGGTGGGTGCGTCGCCCCATTTGGCGCTGTCACAGAAAGTGGAAATGGAGGGCATCACTTCTCAGCCGCTCAGACTGCGATCGCAGCAGAGATGAAGCAGGTCATTTTAGAGGCTGGCTCTGGAGTGGCAAAGACAGACCGCGGCGGAAGCCTCCATACCCAAGTGGGGAGGGTGAGGAGTCAAGGTCACTGAAAGTCAGCAAAGCCTCCTTCTGTGCTCAGGCTGGGATGTGCCGGGCTGCCGAGGCCCAGGACACAGACGGAGCTGTCCAGGAGAGCTGGGGCTCATCAGAGGTCATGAGGCTCAGCCCCCGCCTCTTAGCAGGACCCCTCACCCAGCCCACCCCCAGTCCGCAGCCTCTCTGGCATCAGTTTCTTCTCAGGGAAGTGGTCATTTGGTCATTCAGTTGAGATGGGGGGAGGACACTGCTGAGCTCTGCATCTAAGGGATGGAAAAATAGCTCCGGCTCCAAAATCTGTCCCCGCCCATGAGGGCTGCAGCTTATTTCTACTTCCAGAGGTGACCTCTCCTCTGTTACAGACCCCTGTGCACCTGTCCATGCAGAAACCTTCACCCAACACACATTCTCAGGCACGGCAGATGTACGGATATTCCAGAACACACACACGCATGTGCACATGCATGCATGAACACACATACACATGCACACATACACACATGCATGCATACATGTGCACACACGTGTACACACACTCAAACTACTCACGCACATCGAAAGCTCCACTTGCACAGCCGCACAGAGAAACAAAACCGCCCCACGCGTGGTCTCTACTCTTAGTTGCCAAAGAGGCTGGGAATTCCTTTTCAGACGCTGGGAACAAACCCCAGAAGACAGGCAAGGGCTGCTCCTCATGTCCATAAATTCCCTCGGACCATTTCTCAAGGAACCACAAGCCCCGTCTTTTCATGCCATTGACCCTTCACTCTTGCAGGGGACACCACTGGGCCTAGGTTCCAGGGAGCCTAAGGTTGCCAAAGCCCACCACAGGACACTGAAGGAAGGCCCTCAGACAAAGAGGCTGGGCCTGCCTGGCAGAGGAGGGGAGGGGAGGGAAGGCAGAGAGAAGGGGTGAGAAGTGAGGCGGGCAGGCAGCAGGCAGCTTCCTCTGCAGCAGGAGCGGCAGGTCATGAAATGCAATTAGGTCTGTTTGCGCCTAATCCCCTTCCTCTGCAGCTCCTGGGACTTGGCAGGCTCTTTGGAGGAAGCTCCAAGCTCCACTAGTTTAGCATCCTTTGACCTTGAGTGTCTGCTGTTGTGCACACATCCAGCTGGCTGCCCTCCATCTGGGCGGGGCACGTGGGAACTGGGATCCCGGCCTTCATCGCTTTTCTGAAGACCAAGTTCTTGGCTGAACCATTAGCCTGAGGGTCCCGTCTCTAGGCTGCAAGCGTCTCTTGTGTGTTGAGCTGGTGAGACCTCCTCAGCCCCCGAGCTCAGTGGCGCCAGGATGGCCTGGAAGCTGCTCCCTTCCTGCCCCCCAGAGTGGACTCCCCCATGCAGGAGGGGACTAGCCAGATTCCTGCCTGTTCAGGAGTAGCTGTGTGACGAGGAAGGCTGCATTCGTGAAGGAGTGAAGAAATGCACAGCCCTGGAAGAGAGCCCTCTTCCTGCTCATCGCCTTCATTTTCTTGTTTCTCTCTTCTCCCAACAGCTATTATATATCCCTCTCAGGCGCCCGCCTGCTCAGGTGCTGCGCTCCATCTGCTCCACCTGTTCCCACGCTTCCCTCCACCGAGAGGCCCCGCGGCCCGGAGGACGTGCTACAGTCCCCACTCTCTCCCTTCTCCCCATGTCCACTCTGGGAGGAGCTGTGATGAGGATTGGTGGAAGGACCCTCCTAGACCTTCCTCTCCCCTCTCCTAGCATCCCCTCCCCACCCCCATCTGGCCTTGCAGTGTCCACTGTCAGCTGTGAGAGCCCCCAGGGTTGCCCCTGCCCAGGATGCCAGGCCCTGCACCCACACCCCCCCATCCGGGCTGAGTGTGAGCACTGGCTGCAGTCAGATCACGATAGGGAGGAAAGACCCCTCTTCACATTGGCAGACTGAGCCCCAGCCCCAGGTGTGGAGAATAGGCTAGAGAACTCCACCCTTGGGTCCTCTGTGCCAAACCCCTCCAGCAGGGGAGGCAAGTGGAGGGAACATGGAGAAGAAGGGACCCTCCTCTTCTCCCCAAAAGCCCCATGCTGACTTTGGCTTCCCCAGAGCTGCCTCCCAGGACAGCTTCCCACCCTTCAGACCTCTCTCCCTGCCACTAGCCTCCCACCCCTCTAGGCTAACTCTGGCCCCATGGGTTCAGCAGATCAGTAACTCATACTAGAGTGTCAATTACTCAACAATAACTTGACACTTTCACCCCAGGAGTGTCTTCCTGTGAGAGGGGCTGATGTTTTCATCTCTGGGAAGGCAAATGATTTCCGTCTCCCATGCCCAGCCTGGCCAGCCCTGCCTGCCTAGAACACCTGAGAAAAGTCTTCTGTAGCCACCTCTGGGCTCAATGAGAAAGAGTGCTCTGATCGATTGGTGATGTCTGCCATCAGCACAGGAGGAAAAGTGATGGCAGGTTTGCTCGGTATTTGACACTCTGGATTTCATTCTAGAGGACTTAAGTAGTGGGATTTCAGAACTGCGGGAAGCGAGCCCTGCTCTAATGAGGCCAATGCTGGCTGCTTTTCCCACTCCTCACCCCGACAGCCAGCTAAAGTGAAATCAGAGAGAAAGGTGCGCCCTGCAGTCACCAGCTCCCAAAGCCCATGGAAGGCATTCTGGAAGGATGGCGACCACGGGTCAGGCAAAGCGGAGCTCTCCCTGCACCAGAAAATGGCCACAGAAGAAACAAGAGCAAGTCTTCCCCTCTCCGTTCAAGGTCAGGGCTGGGCAAGACATGTTTCCAATTTGATTCTTCCAGCTGGAACGGTGGTCCTCCAATGTAGCTGCAGGTGGAATCACTTGGGGAGCTTTTAAAAACACAGATGCCTGGGCCCCACCCCCAGCGGTGCTGGCTTACTTGGTCTGGGGTGCAGCCTGCACCTGATTTTTCAAAGCTCTCCACATGAGCCTAATGTACAGCCAAGGTTGAGGCCACTGGGCTGAAAGGAGTGTTGAGAAATCATTTAAGACAGTGTTTCTCAGACTGTAATATACATTCAACCCACCTGGGAATCATGTTAATATGAAAATTTTTATTGGAGCTGGGGTGGGGCCCAAGAGTCTTTGCCTCCGACAAGCTCCCAGGTGTTGCTAAGGCTGCTGGTCCCAGGACCACACTTTCAGGAGGAAGGAGTTAGGCCAGTGGGTCTCAAAGTGTGGTCCCTGGGACCTGTGGCAGCAGCAATATTACCTGGGAACTTGTTAGAAACGCAACTTCTTGTGTTCTGCCCCAGACCTACTGAATCGGAAACTCCGGAGCCATGCTCAAGTGTGGGAACCAGCGACTACTCATAGGGACCAGTCCCCTGCCTCCAGGACATGCCGCCTCCCCCTGTCTGCAGGGTCGCTGCAGAAGAGCCCTCTTGGATGCAGCTTCCTTCCTGGCCCAGCCAGGTGAGTGTTTGGGGAGTAAGAACAAGTGTGGAGGAATTAATGAGTCCATATGTCAATTTCTGGCAGGGAACAAATGCACACGGTAAATGCACAAATGTCTAGTTTTCAGACCCCAAGGGAGAAGGAAAAAACACCTGAAACACACTAGCAATGGAGAGATGAAATTCAATTCCAAACTAAAAATACACATAATTTATCATTATCCAGAGGAGATTGGGAGAAGGCCATTAGCGAGTATTTTCTGCCTGGTGCTGTTCTGAACAGCACGAGCGGCGAGCCAGAAGGGTTGTTGTCCTACATTTCTTTTTGTTGCAGTTACGCAGCAACCACCCCAGGGCGCAGAAGGCCCCGCGCCGCTTCCTCCCACCAGAAATGATACCCCATAATCTGGTGACTGGTGGGGAGGGCATCAGGTATCTGGAGGTAACAGCTTCCTAAGGAAGAAGGCTGCCTCCATTTCTCAAAAACAGAACTTAAACCCAGGAGGGCCATTGCAGACAGACGTCCCCAGGGGCAGGGGCCCACGGGTGGGGGTGGAGCACTCTTGGTACTTTTCCAAAGCGGCCTGGCATCCTGGGTGTGCCCACTGAACTCTAGGTGCTTGGGCTTGGCAGGAGCCTCCAGGGTGACTGTGGCTGTCCCTGCTTGCCCCTCCCTGGGATGCAAGGAGGCTCTGCAGAAGAATGTGGGCAAGTTGCCCTGGAGCCCACATGGCCAGGCAGATCTGAATCCGAACTAACCTTGGAAAGCCGGGGACGGGCCCAGGAGAGGAGGCGGCGAGTTTTAACGTGCAGAAGAATAAGGCTGAGCCGTGAGAGGGCAAGGCTGGGGAGGGGAGGGGAGCGGGCCAGACAAGAGAGTGCTCAGAAGGCAACAGGGGCTGCTTCTGCCTGCAAAGGAACAGATGGCAACTGCCACCAGGGAGACAGTCCACCGTGGAAAAGAGGCTGTGTGTTTCCCCGCAGAATATTATGTGGGGTGGGGTGCTGGGGGTTGAAATCTCCCCTCTCCTGTCCCTGGGTGCCCCCATGCAGAAGGTCAGAAGGATGTCTTGTGTCCATGCCAGAGAATAAAATAGTGGGTTTGGAGCAGGAACTTTCCATCAAACATGGGTTCAAACCAACTCCCACACTTGACAGCTGTGTGGCCTTGGCAAGTCACACAGCCACTCTGTGCCTCATTTTCTTACCTGTAAAATGGGGGAAATAACAGAACCTCCCACACAGGGCTTGTGGGGTACTTAGTGGGGCACCTGGCACGGAGAGGGCACAAATCAGTGAGTGCCTCTCAGCTCTGGAGCCTTCCTTGCTTCCCCCAGGGGCGTCCCTGCCTTCCTTTCTGTGTCACTGCAAAGGGAGAAGGAAAATGGTGAAGGGAGAGGAGAACCCGTGTAGGAGGAAGGAGACACAGGGCAGAGAGAAAGCCCTGGAAACGGCTGGGAACAGCCCCTGCAGGCCACAACCCTGGGCAGGAGTCTCTGGCCCCACCCTTCCTCCCTTCCTCCCCATAAAAGAGCAAATGAGAAAACTCACTCCCGGGGCCTGGCACAGACCCCTTTGCCAGTGGGGAAGTCCCACCCTGGCAGGGCTTGTGCCAATTTGACAGACAGGAAGGTTACACAGTGTGGGAGGGCACCGAGCCCTGAGTCAGGACCTCGGGTCTCCAGGCGGGCCTCTGGCGACAGCTGTGCCAACCACTCCCCTCGCTATTCGTTCCTTCACCAACATCCTTCCACACCTGCTGTGTGCCAGGCACCGGGACACGATGACAGATGAGACAGAGCTCCTGCCCTGTGTCACGCACAAGCCAACGGCCATCTTGCTGCGCTGCCGTAGATGTGCGTGTTCACTCTTCAGCAGGGACCAGGACGTATCCACGCTCCTGGGTGGCGAGGACACCGGCCCCCGGGGCTGCCACGTCTGGAATGACCTGCCGCCCAGGCTGCGCGGCGCCGGCTGCATTTCTCCTGCCATTCTTCCCGTGACGTCTGACAGCCTGGCTGCTCCCGGCCCCCGTGTGCTTTCTGCCTTCATACTGCCTCGTCCGTCCATAAACCCCATTACGGGAAACGGCCCAAGCGAGCCTCTGAGCCCAACAACCTAAAGAACCTCTTATGGGCTGTAGGTCAATTCCTTAAAACGCCGTTATGAAGAGAAAATGAAAACCAGTCAACAAAAACTGAAGAGCTGAAGGCAGCGAGTAAATTCTGTATACAGACTATTCAGGGTGCTGGCCATGGGGGGCACCAGATGTCAGGGACATGACCTTTGGGGAATAGGAGTCGCTCCCCGCAGGCCCCATGGGAGCCCCGGTTTGCCCCTGGCCTTGGGGCAGCCTGCAGGGATGCCGCAGGCAGAACTGGAGCCTTCCCCACCAGAGTTCTGGAAGCCACGCCTGCGCTCCCTCCGGCTCCCAGCAGTGGCCCACGAGAAAGCACCTGCGGTCCCCAGGCCCTCCCTTCCTGCCTGGGCGTGTGGGGCTGTCGAGGGCGCTGGCAGCAGGCGAGGGTAACAGGCCGGGGTGCACCTGTGCCCCACCAGCGAGCCATGCCTCTTTCCGTGCAGCGGCAGTCCTCGCTGTGAGTGGTGCTGGTTTTCTACAATGGCACTTTAGCACCGAGTGCTCACTTCACTGTTAGTCCTGAGGGTCCCCAACTCCAGGCAGCTGACGTCCTTAATCGTGGGTGAATTATCGACACCAGCAATTCACTTCTGCTTTCCCGAGTGCCGTCTTCCAGGGCAGGAGGCTGCAAAGGTCTAGGAATGCCTTAAGGATCCAGAAGATTCCACCCCCCCAATCTCCATAATCGAATTCCTGTTCCCATTCCTCCCTGGAACTGCTTGACCAAGGCCGGAGGCGGCGGCCCGTTGCCAAGTGAGCAGACCCTCTCCGGCCCTTCGGCCTGGCTCGCCTGCTCCTGACAGAGGCGGACCCCAGCTCCCGCCACGTCCTCTCTTCCCGCTCCCGGGCCTGCCACGCGCTCCTGTTTTCACCCCTCTGGTTGCTCCTTCCGAGCTACCTTTTAAAAGAAAATTATTGAGGTATTTTATGGTATTAAGTACCATAAAATCCTGTACAATTCAACGAATTTTAATAATTTTGTCATCAAAGTCACTGATTTTGATGCTCCTCTTTCTCTGTCGTCGGGTGAAGCGCTGGTCTTCCGCGCCCTCCATGCTCACGACAACACGTCTGGGGACAGATGTGTTCCAGGGGCCTCAAGCACAGGATGTCACGAACTCTACTCTTCAAATTGCTTCCTCCTCTTCATTCCCTGCCATGGTGAATGACACCCACCCAGGGCCCACACTGGGCGCCAGCCAGCCACGGCTTGCCGCCCGTAACAGGCCTAGAACTCAGGCTCAGCTCTCCAGCGACACTCGCCAACGCCACCGTCATCGCTCTGGGCTGGATTCCCGCAGCGCCTCTGCGTGATCTTGGCCACCCACCTCCCACCTCCAGGTGCCACACATCGGACGGTGCCATGCCCTGCTGAAAGTCATGCAGAGGCCCCAGCAACTCAGGAGAGCATCCGATGCCCTTGCTGAGGTTTCCTAAGGCTCTACTCCCAGGTGTTTTGCCGAGGTCCCTCGTGACTTTTTGAAAATACGATGGTCGTAGGTGGCCCCAGCCTCTGTCCCAAGAACATCAGCCCGGACCCTTGGTCAGAAGAGCAAAGACCCAGGGAGGATCCAGAGGAGCCCTCAGTCCTCCTGTCTGCTTCACGGTGTCCTGGCTGCTCCCTGGAGTCTAATCCTGAACTGGGTGGACTGAGCCCCGGTTTGGGCGTGGGTGGGTCCAAGCTTCAGAGCAAACAGCACAGGCCTGGGGGACCCACACCCTGCTGGGCCTCCCCTCACTAGGACAAATGGGCAGCTCATCCTTCCCATCTCGTCATTTGAGAGGGAGACAGAGAGAGCAGCTGGCTTTGCATCTCCAATGGGTTAAAAAGAAAGGGGGGAAGAAAAAAGCAAATTCCATCAATTTATAAAATAGGATTACAGTTTTGCAGAATCCTACTGGGGCCTGGGGGGAAACTTTGAGAACACATTCATTTTGTTTCATCCTTAGCAGAGCCACCTGCTCTCCCGTCCCCGACCCAGCCAGCGCGTGGGCAGGAGACGTCCGTTCCCCAACCCTCGGCAGGTGTCGCTGGTGCTCCCCGGCCACCTAGACTCCCGGCCTGGGGCGTGCACCTTTAGTCATAAAAGCACCCTCTGGAGAGAGAGGGGGGCGCCAGCGGGTCTCCCAAGGGAGGAGGCCTACGGGCAAAGGGGACCCTCCCTGAGACCTCAGCAGAGCCCCGAACCTACAACCTCCGAAGAATCGATCTTCCTCTGAGACTCTCTTTGTCTACAGGAAAAAAGAAACAAGCCGAGGGCGAGGGAATCCAGTTATCGTGAATGGTGCTCGGGCTCCCAAAATAATAAACGCGTTGGGCAAATTGCAGTCTCACTGTGGAACGACTAATCGCGATGCAAAGCCTTTCTTCCCTGCACCAGAGGGGAAAAACCGTAGTAAACAAGAGGAGGGGAGTCAATTCCTAATGCACTCTGTTCATTGAATGAGAGCATCTCAG
The DNA here is from genome assembly GCF_000956105.1 of Propithecus coquereli. Taxonomy (NCBI): domain Eukaryota; kingdom Metazoa; phylum Chordata; class Mammalia; order Primates; family Indriidae; genus Propithecus; species Propithecus coquereli. The sequence continues at coordinate 6,258,862 of NW_012153729.1, forward strand.
CCAAAGCCTGTCCTTTCCCGTCTTCCATTAACTTTGTCAATGTCCCACCTCCTGGGTTGCTGGCGTTGCGTGATGCGCCAGGGTCAAGGTTTGGGGAGGTGGCCAGAGGCGGCAGACAGCCCCTGGGGCTGGGCCATGGCCTTTTGACTCTATTATGCTGGGATGGGTGGGGGTGTCTCCAGGTTGGCTGAAAGAAATCACAGAACGTGAGGGACTTTGGAGAGCATCTGTTTCAGCCACCTGATCTTACAGATTAGGAAACTAAATCTCAGGGAGGTGAAGGCCTTGCCCAAGCTTGTTGCAAAGCCCGCCCACAGAGGAGCTAAAGGAGTGGGGAGACCAGTGGGTAGACACTGCCCCGAGCAGAGGGAAGCGCTGCTGCAGCTCCTCGGGTTTTGCTGCCTGAGGTCGAATGAAGAACTCTTAGAGGGATAACGGCTCAGTAACTCAGGCGCTAAAGTAATGGAAGGGCGAGGGAAGATCGCCTCCTGACTCTAAATCTCTGGGGGACAGATGGTGGTGGGAAGGCGGAGAAGTAATGGAGGCCTCCCGTGTCCCTGAACAAACCCAGAGCTCTTGTGAGAAAAGTGCTTAGGAACTAATCAGACCTGGGGCGGTGGGGGCGGTGGGGGCGGGTGCCCTTCAGATGGTAAATCTCTCATTACCAAGGACGGTGCCCGGTTGTCAATTCGCAGCCTCTTCCTAGCTGCCTCCAAGACGCCTGGCATCTCCCTCGCTGCCGGCCAGAAGGCAGGCCCTGGGCTCTGCGGAGGGGACCTGGGAGGGGCTGCAGCCGCCCCCGCCTCAGGGAGTCACCAACCCATAGGGTTGCCAGATTTAGCAAGTAAAAATACAGGATGGCCTGGTAAATTTGAAAAATCGCTCTAACTGCCACACTCTCGTAATGGTTTTTGGGTAAAAAAGCTGAATACAGGACATTCGGGGTGTTCTGACAGGGTCAGTACGGGTCAAAGGACAAAATCTGGTCACACAGAACAGGTCATGCATACACAGGGTCCCTGGTCACCCTCCCCGTGCCGAATCCCCAGCAGGTGTGTGGGGCTGTGCCCTGTCCCCAGCACTGCAGTCTGCCACCTCTCCCCAGGTGGGCTCCGTGTTGGCGTCACCCTGGCATCTGAGGGTGCTCTTCAGTGGCCCCCAGTCCCTCCCCACTGGGCTGGGGGCACAGAAGAGTAGGGCTCTCAAGAGTGGGCAGATAACCCCCTTGGACTCTTCCACCTCCCATCCCAGGAGGGCTTCCTGGTGGAAGCAGGCTTTGAGGAAGGGGAAGGAGGAGATTTACACACACCACAGAGCTCCAGCATCTCCTACATTTAAAAGCCTGGGACACTCTCAAAGGATCAAATAACTAGCATTGGAATGAAAGTGACAAACAGTTCATTAAACAGGATGATAGAGCCGTGGGGTTTGGACCCTGTGGCTGGCTGGCTCTACAAGTTCCAGCACGTCACCCGACCTTTCTGAAACTGGCTTTTTTTTTTTTTTTTTTTGAGACAGGATCTCACTATGTTGCCCAGGCTGGTCTCAAACTCCTGGGCTCCAGTGATCCTCCTGCCTCGGTCTCCGAGCAGCTGGTACTATAGGAGTGTACCACCACGCCCGGCTTCAAACTATAATAGCTTTCTTGTTTGTGAAGTGGGAACTCACAGCAGGCCTGCCCGGCCCACAGCTTGTTTTAAGGATCTTGTGGGATGGTGGAAATATAAACACTTTTAAATAGCAAACTATTTCTGAGTGGAATATAAGCCACTAATAAAATTGGACATGAACTGACATCAAGCATCTCGCTAAACATTTTACGTGCTTTATCTCAAAGCCTCTTGGTTAATCTCATCGTCACAAGCCCGTGGGGCAAGTCTGTTACTTCGCCAGTTTACAGCTGATGGAGCTCAGAGGTCCGGCGCCACCTGCCCCACAGTTGGAGAGCGAAAGACAGACGCTGTTCCCAAGCCCAGCGTTCATTCATCCCTTGTTTCAACAACTACCGGGGAGGAAGCCGAGGAGGGGAGACACCCACTTCTTGCTCTCATAGAACTCACAACGCATTGGAATCAAAACCATAGCAGAAATTATCATCTACAAAGCATTTATGAGGCACCAGGCACGGTGCCAGATGTTCTACATGGTGTAGGAACTAATGTTATAACCATTTTATCAATGAAGAAAGCTAAAGTTCAGAGAGGTTAAGTGACAAGCTCAGGGCCACACAGCTAATATATGGTGCGGTCTGGATTCAAACCCAGGTCATGGGTCCTGGAGGCCCTTGCTCTTCCTCCCTGTTAAGCTACAGAAACAAAAGGCTTTTATTATGATGAAGATTACTTAAAGCTTAACCTGAACTCTAATGACAGGGCCTGATAAATGACCACATCTGGTTTTCTGAGACAAGTTTGTGAAATTAGAAGAGGTCCGCCGGGTGCAGACTCCAGACAATGCTTTGCAGGAAGGACCTAACGTTTTCCTTTCAGGGTGAAGGTGGGGGTGCAAATGTGAGGCTGCGGCTCAAAGACAGAGGGGGAGAGGTGGGGCCCCATGCCCTGATCTGCAACATTTCCGCTTCGGCACCGCAGAGCCACGCCTCCCCGGGTCCCTGGGAAGAGAGTCCTCTCGGTCAGCGCCAGCTCGCACACTCTGCCAGCCAGGGCCCCGTGCTCCGGGCTCAGTGCTCCCATGTCCAGGAGAGCAGAGCAGTCACCTCCCGGCCCCCAACCACCCCAAACACACACCGTCCCTGCTGCCACTGCACCGGAGGAAGAGACGCTCGCAATGCCTGCACATTAAGAAGCGTATAAGTATGCATAATAAAAAGATGCGGCCCTGTGTGTACAAACCCAGCTCTGACCGAGCACCCTTCCCAAACAGCCCCCCGGCTCACGACGCAGCACTCAGGCCTCTTAAACGTATGGTCGCCATCCAGGCCTCCGGGAGGATCTGGACGTGGGGTGGGGGCAGCACAGGGGCAGGCAGAGATGGCTGCTTGTTGGGGCGGCGGGGGCTATGCTGAGAGTTGGGGGCCAGGGGTCAGGACATTCACGATCAGGACATACCCTACACAGGAATCGAAGCCCCCCCACCCCAAGGTCAGCTGTCATTCTCTCTGCCCTTCCTCCAGGCTCCATCGCCCCAGAGACAGTAGGCAGTTGCGGGCTCCCCAGAAAGCAGAGCCTGAGATGAGGATTTGGGTGCAGGGAGTTTCTTCGGGAGGTGACCCCAGGAAGCAGGAGTGAGGGCGCAGGGAGGGGGAGACTTGAGCGTGTTACCACCTGTTGTGGGCAAGGGGACTCGATCCTGTGGGGTCGGGAATGCACTGTCTTCCTCTGCAGAGGTGGGTGCACGGCCTCGTCCTGCTGACAGGCCCCAGACGGAGGCCTTCTCCCACGGACCCTCCTCCCTCGGGTTGGGGTTTGATTCTCCCGCTTTTCCCACTGCACCTGCAGGATACCCCTCTGTACTTTGGAGACAGCCCCGGGCAGAGACTCAGGGTGCACTTGGGGTGGGGGGGCAGCATGCCTGGAACTGTCCCCCACGGCTACAGACAAGTCAGAAGTGGCTGAAGGATGGAGGCTCAGAGCACAGGGGATGAAGGAGTGAAAAGAGTAACTTTGAGAAGGTTCCAGAACATGGTGCCTCTCTGCCTGAGGATCCTGTGAGCCTGGGCTTTGCCTCTGGAAAGGGGGTGACGCAAAGCCCCAGCAGAGCGTACACGCACACCAGGGCCCAGGGCCAAGTCCCGTCACTGCCGCTGTCCCCGAGGGTGGAGCCGCAGCTCTCTCCCACCAGGCCCATCATGGAGACCGGGGACACCCTCCTGTGAGCGGAGCCAGGAGCGCACAGTGTGTGGCTTGAGGAGGCAGACCGCAGGTCACGGGCAGCCCTGCCAAGGGGGTAACGCAATGTCCCCATCTGTCCCATCCCCCTTCCTGTCCCCACCAGTGCAGACACACCTCACGCTGTGACAGTGGGACTGAGAACGGTCCCTGGGAGTCAGCGACGGCCTCTAAAGAGAGGATGGAAATAGCTCTTGTTTTAGAAAAATCAGAGTTAACAAGAGAATGCCTAGAAGGAGGGTGTGAGCCAGTGTTTCTGGGCTGGGGTGGCACCGTACCCCCGGGCACCAGAAACGCCGTGGGCATTGCTTCTTTTTGCCGTGACTGGGGAGGGCACCCTTGCAGGGGCTGGGCAGGAGCAAAGCATCCTACCATGCACAAGGCAGTCCCCAGCAACAGAGAGCTGCCCGCCCAATGCCACGGCACCCCCATCGAGAAATCCCGACAGGAGCCCTGGGAGCAGCCCAGGTGAACAATGCCAAGGGTTTGAAGGACGTCGTGTTCAGCCAGAAAGAAGAGCGGGAGGCAGGTAACAGAGAAAGAGGATGGCAGAGAAGTTTCTAGGCTGTGTGCTTAGCCAGCTAGATGTCCAGGGTTGTGAGAGAGGACGCCAGTTAGAGCTACCTGAAATGGGTTTGGATAGAAGCAGTCTTGATGTGCGGTTGTCACGGGAAACCGAGGAGCTGGCCAGCATGAGCAACGCTGAGCTGGGCCGATCTCTGCAGAGACAGGAAGGGGGAAGCAGTGAGCAGAACCCACGGCTTCCCGGACCCTTGAGCTCGGGCGCCACTGGGCAGGTGGGCAGGGGGCAGGTGGGCGGCACAGAATGAGGGGGCTGGGAGAGAAGGGAGGGACCCCTCTTGCAATTCTGACCATCAGCTCCCCATGGCAGAGAGACGTTTTCATGTAATCAGTAGCCAGAGGGGGATTGGAGATGCTAATTTCATTTCATTAGATCCCAGCAGCCTTCGATTACAGCAGGCAGGAGGGAGGACGCAGAGCTGATGTGTTTTAAAAAGCCGCAGTTTTGCGCTTTTTAATTTAACGCTGCCGGTAAAAGATGCCGCCTTGGAGTCGCTAATGATTCTCGTGAATTATTTTGGTTGATTTACACACCCCTCCAACTTTAAATAACGAGGGAGGAAGGAGAGCCGGGTCCCCCCTGGAGCTGCGAACCTGCAGCTGGAAGATGATACTGAGAGGAGGGGTGTTTCTTTCAATTGGTTCCTCCAGGCAGGGCCCATGGAGGTCCCGCCTCTGCCACTCCCAGCCCCTGGGCATTTATAAACAGGGCACGGACTCGGGACACCACTCCCCGCAGACACACCCCTCGTCCAAGGGTCTCACCGTGTCTCACCCTCCATCCCTTGACGAATAATGGTAGTGGTTAGCGTGTGGAGCCTCTGCCGGGCGCCAGAATCAGGACGATGCACCTCATCTGCACAGACTCGGATGCTCACATTTATGCTGAGAATTGGCGTGACTTTCCCTGTGTCCCGGAGGAGGAAAACAAAGCTCTGAGAGGTTAAGGAGCTTGTTCAAGGTCGCCTAGCTAGGAAGTGACAGAGACAGCGTTCAAACTCACTCGGTCAAAGCAGGACTCGTCTGGTTGGCCTGAGCGTTGCGCCTGCAGGGCTGCAGGAAATGAAGGAGCAAACCCAGATTAGTCTGCACCCAGAATCAGGTCCCTCCCCTGTTCCCCGAGGTCCAGTGGTCTCCAAAGGGACTGTGCTGGCCGGAAAGGCCAAGACCAAAGACAGAGGGAGTGGAGACCCTCCCTCCCAGCGCCCCACGGGTGTCCGATCGGCAGCTACACCAAGGGTCCTGCTTCTGCGACTTGCCCCGGGGCCCCCAGGCCGGGATTCGATCATGCGCCCGTCTGCCAGGAACACAGGGCTTGATGGTTGGAACAAGCACCCAAAAGGAGCCTCCATTTATCTTGATTGCCGGCTCGTCTCCACCAGGGGAAATGTCTCCTGCCTGCCGGGCCCCCTCTCCTTCTTCCCCTCCAAATAGAATTAGGGGCAGCCGGTAAGAGTATTAGCCCCTTCCAAATTTCCTTTTCTCATCTGTCATGTCCCGGCCTGAGCGTCCAGGCTGCAGCCGGGCAGTGAGGGTGTCTGTGCCCAGAGCGGCAGGTGGCGGACTCTGAGCTGGGACGGAGGGGAGGGGCCCCGTGCGGAGATCAGGAGAGGCCTGGCCCCTCCACCCCAGGAGGTCAGGGCAGCTGCATCCGTGATGTGATTCGGGCCAGCAGGAGGCTGTGAGCCAGGCTGGGTAGAGGATCAGGAAAACAACCGGAATCAGGATGAGAGAAAAAGTGGTCCCGGAGGCCTCGTGACTTTCCCACCAAGGGAGAAGCAGTCAGCGTGTACGCAAAGTGCTGCAGGCTTCCGTCCAGACGCATCCTCCAGCCAACTGGAACAGCAAGGAACACGGGCCGAGGTGGTGGGAGTCCTGGGTTCGGATCCCAGCTCTCCCACTTACTAGTTCTGTGGCCTCAGGCAGGGTATTGAGCTTCCTCGAAACTCGGTGGGCTTGATGTAAGGTGGACCCAGCGGGGAACAGAGGGCACCCTCCAATGGCGTGACTAGGAGGGCTTAGCGAAGGGACTGGGACCTGGAGCAGAGTGAACACATGGGCCCCTTGTTCAAAAAGCATTAAGAGTTCCAGACAATAACCACAGAGCATTACACCGAGCATGGGCCCTTCCAAGCATGGGCCCAGGATGACTTTTGGGTTATGTGCCCACGAAGCTGGGCCTCGAAGGGGTCTTTTACCAAGATGGGGGCAGGGTCTAGGGAAATCACTCCACAGCTGTCCCTCGCTGGGGGAGGCCTCAGGAACAGGGCTTTGAGGGAGGACCCACCTGTGGCCTGGGGGTCAGGGGCGCTGCGGAGGTCCCTCACCCTCTCTCTGTAGCCGAGTCAGGGGACCTTAGCTGATGCGGTGCACAGAGGCCGGCCTCCCCGCACAGAGCAGGCGGGAAAGGCCGAGAGTGGCTCTGAGCCGGAGAAGCTCTCCGCCTTGTTAGGAGGACGTCGTGAATTCACGTGCAGGGAGGCAGCCAGCGCAAGGAGGCCCTTAGGAGAGTTATTCTGCTTCCCCCGGGCATCGATGCCTGACACCTTCCCCTCTGTTCTAGTTCCTGCTGCTCTACGGTACTTCCTCCCTTGTGGGTGAGGCCAACTGGGAGGCGTCTTTTATTCCCCGTGGAGTCTCCAGCTGCGAACACCTGGGAGCTTAGGCAATGCAGGTCACTGAATGTACGTGTCTGGCTGTGAGCGGGAGCCACAAGCTGAGACTCTTTCACAGTAAATCGGTGCTGCCCTGAGATCTGCCTTCCCCATGGAAGGAGGATGGGGAGGGAGGTGCCAAGCAGGCCTGTCCCCACCAGGCAGAGGCTGCAGCCCCTGGGGACACAGCAGCTGTAGGATCAAAGCAGGAGGATTAAAGGCTGGAGCTGAAGAAGCTCCAGGAGGAGGGTGAGGCTGGTGGAGATCACCGTTCTCCAGGAGCCAGACACAGTCGGACCTCCGCCTCCTGTGACCCCTCCGGGGAAGCCGCTGTGAGGGGTGCAAACGCTCTCAGCACTCAGTGACTGTGCGGTCACACCCGCCAACATGTTAGCCAAATGCCATCTGCCTGGGGAAACCATCCTTCTGTGCAGAAAGCTTTCTACGCCTTCCCAGCGGCGCCAGCTGCAGGCTGCATGCAGGGGCGGCGGCACCACCCTGGGACATCTCTCCCCTTCCAAGGAAGAGGAGAGCCCTCGGCTAGGTCAAGGCATTGGGCTAAGGGCAGGCTCCCAGTCACAGGCTGAGGGCTCTGCCTGGCATGACTCAGCAATGCCTGAGAGCTGGGGCCAGCTTCGGAAGGCCCACTGTCCTCTCCGCTGGTCAGACGAGGTCACACTGCCCCAGGACAACCTCTTGCAATGCTGAGCCCTGGGCCTCCCTCTATCCACACTCTCCTCGGCCCCAAGTGAATGACCTGAGCTAAGTCGTATTGGAGAGGTAGGGGTTGGGGTGGGGGACAGGAGGGAAGTGGGGAAGTGACCCAGAGAGGGGAAGGCAGCCAGGAAAGGGTGTTAACAAGCCACTGCTAGGCGTAAGCCACTGCTACCAAAGCGGTATAATCCCCTGGGGATTCTGAGAGGCCGCAGCTGGCAGTTAGAGTTAACCTGACCGTGGGAAAAGGGTACAGTTGGAGCCGTCCGCTTCACCAGCGGGCATTTGTGCATTCCAAAAGCATTTATTAAGTGCATACAGTTTGTCCCAGGTTCAGAAGTAGATCCAGAGAGGACTAAATTATCTCAGAACCCAAGCGGGGCTGGGCGCACAGCAGAGCCACTGGAGTACGACGTCATAGCAGAGCCAGGCTGACGTCCAAGGGCGCACGCAAGAGGGAGCTGGGAAGTTGGAAGAGCTTCCATGAGAAGAGTAATTTGCTCTGGGTGGTGTTTAATATCTATACATTGATAACTCTCAACTGTATATCCCAGCCTGAACTGCTTCCCTGAATTTCAGACTTGTAGGTCCAACTGCGTACTGGACTGCCTACCTAACAAATGACCCCAAAACTTAGCAACCTAAAGCAATCAGCACTTAGGATATCACACGGCTTCTGCGGGCCAGGAATCCAGGAGAGGCTTAGCTGGGTGGTTCTGGTTTGGGGTCTGTAGTGAGGCTGCAGTCGTCCGAAGGCTCAACTGGGGCCAGAGGATCTGCTTCCAAGATGGCGCACACACATGGCTGCTAGCTGGAGGCTTTAGTTTCTTCCCACCTGGCCCTCTCCATAGGGCTGCTCGCGATACGACAGCCAGCTCTCCCCAGAGCAAGTGATCTGAGACAGAAGGAGAAGGAGACAGGCAGAGGCACAGTCTTTCACAACCGATCTCAACACTGGCATTCCCTCGCTTCTGCCATATTTAATTGCTCACGCTGCCCGAGTCTGGTGCGCGTGGGAGAGCACTACACAGGGTGTGAGCACCAAGAGCTGGGTCACTGGGGCCATCTTGGAGGCTGGTGACCACAGGATCTCCAACCTGACTTGCCCTACACGGAACTTCTGGAGTCTCTCCCTTCACGCACAAAACCAGCTTCCTTCACCGTCTTCCCCAACCCTGTGAATGCAAATCCATCTTTCCAGCCACTCAGGCCAACGCTTGGAAATATCCTCGACTGCTCTCTTTCCATCCCACACACATCTGATCTTCAGCAATCCTGGTAGTAGCTCTGCCTTCAAAACGGATTGGGATTCTGACCGCTTTTCACCACCACCGTCGCTACTGTCCTGGTTTACGGTGCCTGGTTTATCATCTCTCACCTGGACTATTGCAACGGCCTCCCACGTGGTCTCCCTGCTTCACCTTTGAGCCCCCTGTGGCCATAGCAGTTGAATGATCAGAAGGAGGGAACATCAAGCAAGGTATTTCGGTTCTATCACTTCATAACCAACCACCTTAAACCGAGAGGCTAAAGGCAACAAACCATCATTTATGTGGCCCCTGAATCTGCAATTGGGCAGGGCTTGGGAGGACAGGTCCTCTCTGCTCCCATGGCACAGGCTGGGGTGGCTTGAAGGTGGGGGCAACCTGGCAGCTGGGGGCTGGAGTCATCTCAAAGCCCACCCATGTCTACCCAGTGGTTGTTACTGGCTGTCGTCCGTGACCTCACAGGGGGCCATCAGCCGGAACGCCCACACTGGCCTCTGCACTCGGCTCTTTGCTTCCTCACGGTGTGGTGGCTGCGTTGTGACAGCCCCTGCCCCAGGAGTAGGCAGGTACGGCCGCACATTTCTTACGGCGCAGGCCCGGAAACAGACGCAGCACCATTTAATTCTACCATATTCTATTGTCAAGATGTCACACAGCCCAGATCCCAGGGGAAGGAGACACAGACTGTACCTTTTGATGGGAGAAGCAGCAAAGAATTACAAGGCCATGTTTTAAGGTCACTGCAGAAAGGAACAGGAAGATAACACTCTTTGTGCCGGGCTCAGTGTAGGACGTTCACATTCATCAGTGCGCGGGGAGGAGCTTTCCGACGCATCGTACTGCAGAAAAGCGGCACATGTCTGGCGTGTGTCCACAGCAGCAGGGCTCGCCGCGAACCCTCGGTTCTTTCCTCTGAGTCACGCCGCCTCCCAGGGATCACCTGCTTCCCACTCTAAGGTTCCAGGACGCTAAGGCGCCATTCCCCAGAGAAGGGGATTCAGTACTAAGTCGGGGTTTGTTGGGACTTTTCTGAGAGGGCTTAGTTACAGATGGACCAAAATCACTTGGTTTTAAGACAGTGCCATGTTTCCAGCCCAAGGGAAAGGTTGGACCAGGATGTCTCAGCTGGGACTCCATGGACATTTTGGGTCAGACCACGCTTTGTTTGGGAGCCATCCTGCGCACTGTGGGATGCTTAGCGGCACCCCCAGCCTCCACTCCCCAGACGCCAGTGGCAAGCCCCCTCCTCGCTTCTGCAGCTGCGATAACCAAAACAGCTCCGGACATTGCCAACCTTCCTCTTGGGTGCAAAATCACCCCCAGGTGAGAACCGCCGGGTGAGCGGGATGCGTGCAGTGGGATTTGCAGCATTTTCTCAGTTCTGAGTCTCTTTGATGTTCCTCCTCTGGCTCTGTTATAACTCCTGGTCTGTTTCATCGTCTGGACATCATGAACCAGGTACTTGACCACGTGGCCATTTCACTCTGATTATTGGAAAACTTAGACCCAAAGCTGTTTCGGTGTCTGTCCCCCCAGGACATGCATTCTTAGTCTGAATTCTGCTCCATTATACGTTGTTTCCTTTTTCTCCAAACTTTTCATTTATGTCAGTCTTCTTATATTTTATGCATTCTTTTTGTCTGCCTTAAATCTTTTCCAGAAGAAGGGAGGATACAGAGAGCTAAATAAATAACCGCTGTCTGGGTAAATATCCGCAGGGATGACATCACAGAGAGAGCAGGCGCCTGCCTGAAGGGAGCAGGACAAACCAGCAGTAAGGGGCCTGGCGGGAGAGCAAACCCAGCGCGCTCAAGCCAGGCGGCCTGTGGGGCAGAAGGGGGTCCCCCACCAGGCTCACCCCCGAGAGGGGCAAATCAGAGAGAGAGGTGGATGGAGGCTGAGATGGTCCAAACCCCTCCCCAGGAAACGGCCATGTTTTGCCTATTTTCTGTCCACAGGAAGGTAAGTTGGAATCGATGGTGGTTGCCAGTGGCCCACCCCAACTTGCCAGGCAGGTGAATGGTCATCTCGACCTCCCAAAAAGACACCGCACGGAGCAGAAGCGGGCTGCCCCCACCACGCCCTGCCTGAATTGCAGATTCTTGAGCAAAATAAATGCTTGTTGTTTTTAGACACAAATTTTGGGCTGATTTGTTACACAGCAATAAATAACTGCAGCATCTTTAGGGAACTGTCACTCCACCCTCCGGGACTCAGTTTCCTTACCTGAATCATGCACTGTAAAGAGCCCGTCAAGCGCTGGGCGTGGGGCAGGGCCTCCGCTGTCATAGGTGCTACTAGTCTCGCGGCGAAGGAGCGCAGGTGCAAAGGCAGACACAGCCGCGCCCGCAGCACAGCAGGACGAAACAGACGGGAGACTGCAGAAGCCGACGGAATGACATGCGCTCATGCACAGATTATGTCTGCAGCTCCTACTGTGCGCCCAAAGCAGGACTAGAAGGAAGCCCAGGACTGCGGGAAGCAGACAGAGGAGAAATCCCAGCGCTCAGTCCTGGCCTCTTCCCTCCCTGTCTTCTTTCTCCCTGGGGCTCTCAGCTCGGCCACCCAGTCTCTCCTACGAGCCCCCACCTGCATACCCGACATTGCCTCCTGGGTGCTTAAGACCCTCACCCCCACCCCACCCACCACCATCAATGTGACCCTCCTCTGTTCTCCCCAGCTCAGTGAGTGGCTTGTCCAGGGCCACGAGCCATGAACTGGCCACCTTGCCTCTCCCTCCATCCCCCCACATCCTAAATGTCACTGAGTCCCGATGGTTTTGCTTCCTAAATGCCATTCAACCAGCCCACTGTTCTCCATCCCCACCGCCATCCCCTACAGTCATCTCCTGCATGGGCCGACATGATGGCCCCTTAACGGCTCTCCCCCCCCCGCCTGTCCCCTCTCCTGTTCACACAGCAAGAGCCGGCTTTGCAAAATACAAATCAAATCATGTCACCTCTCTGCTGAAAGCTTTCTGCTGGTTCTCTAGTGCTCTTAGGACAAAGGCCACATCCTGCCACTGTCTGTGATGGACCCTGCAAGGTCTGGCCCCTGCACACCCCACCCACTCCACCTCCTGACCCCTGCCCTGCTTTTGAGTTTCAGCCACCCTGGCTTCTTTCAGTTTGCCAAACTCCCCATGCTCCCTCCTGCCACGGGGCCTTTGCACATGCTGTTTCCTCAGCCTGAGATGCTTCCTACTTACCTCCTTCCAACCCACACTTTTAAGAAATCGTCTCTGCTCTCTCTGACCACACTGACACCCATCTACCCAGCCCCGTGATACCAAGTGGGATCTCTCCTTCACAGCACTGATCTCCATTTAATTTTACATTCCTCTGTGTGATTCTCTGATGAATGTCTTCCTTCCACACTAGACTTTAAGCTCTTGAAGATTGTGACTGGTTTTGATACCGTTATAACCCAAAACGCTAGTCCAGCACCCTGGTGCATAGTAAGCACTCAATAAATATTTGTCCAATGGACAACAAAAGCTGGAGTGGGGGCGGTTGAGAGGTGGTTGATAGTTAATGGTCACTAGAAAAGTTGGGCAGCATTTTATGGAGTAGGGGGGGCTTGAGTTGAACTTAAAGGAGGAACAGACATTGTACTGATGGAGACACTTGGAAGGGCATTCTAGGTGTGTGGAACAGAATAAACGAAGAGGTAGGTACAACGAATGTGTGTGTGTGTGTGTGTGTGTGTGTGTGTATGTGTGTGTTGGGGTGCCAGGGAAGGAGATGGGCCAGGCTAGTGGAGGTGCAAGTTGGGAAAAGGGGGGACACCAACTCGGCCGGCAGGTAGGTTCCCGAGGGTCTCGAAGGCAGATAAAGCATCGGCACGTGAAGAGTGGAAGATTTCAGACAGGAGTGTGGATTCCGGGCAGGCGCTCAGCGGGGTGGCCAGAAGCAAAGTCTCGCTGCAGAACGGGTGGGACACAGCGGTGGGGACGGATGGAGCCAGGTGGGAGGCTGGGCAGTGTCCAGGCACGAGCTGACAAGGACCTGGTGGTGAGGCCATGGGGATGGAGTGGACGAGGTGGACAAGGAGGCGTTAAGAAGAAAGCCAGGCTCCAGCCTGGGGGCCACTGTCTCGGGGACCAGCCGGGAAGGGTCTTCCACGCCCGAGTGTAAGAAGCAGCTGGTCTGTCAGGCAGACGCAAAAGGCGCCAGTGCCATCTCCCCAACTCTTTGCCCCCTTCGGGGTGAGCAGATCAATACCAACCATCAGGGCTGAGGCCAGGGACAGGGGACAAGGTTAGCTGTCTGCAGGGAACACGGAAAACCCAGGGCAGGGTCGCCTGGGTGACTTATTGCTTATTAATAATAAAAACATGTAAATGTTACGAGGGCCATATTGATCCCAACATACGAACCATCCATCATGAGGGTGAGGAAGAAATGGGGTGTTATAAATATCGAATAATAAGACTGTAGCCCAGGACTTATCAATATAGGTGGGCGAAGGCTGGCACAGGTCCCAGGGCAGTTTTATAATGAGAGCAACTCCCAGCAACCCCTCCCTGCAGGTGGGGTTCATGAGGGGGAGGGAAGACAGAGCGTCCCTCAGTGGAAGGGAGGTACTCGTGTACAGAGGTCCTAAAGAAGGGCCCCTTTTCTTCATGGAGAGCTGTCATCAGAGCTCCCGAAATCTCTTAGTCAGGGATCTACAGCCTGGAGAAACACCCACCCCAGGGTGGGGACGGTCTTCACCCCCACTTATCCCAAGGCAACAGAGCTTAAAGGGCAGGCATGCTGGTTTGGAGTCAGGCAGACCTGGGTGCAGATCCTGCCCCACTGTGTACTAGCTCTGCAAACTGTACAGCTTTAACTTCTCTGAGCATCAGTTTACTCATCTATTAAATGGGACTATTGATAGCAACCTGCAAGGCTGTGAACATTAACTGGGACCATGCCTATAGTCAATACCCATGGTAGTTGTTACTATAATGGCAGAGTGACCAGGGGCTTCTGGGGCCATTAGACCCCTCCCTACTTGGCATAAGACTGAACGACTCCAGTCCCGGGTACACCCAGTGAAGTGGCATCATAGTTGAGGGAGGAGCAGCCCGACCCTGGCCATACTCCCTTTCCCCAACTGGGTTTTCCTGGAAGATTTCGGTTCGAATGGCTACATGTCTCCTGGACCCAGCTGGCATGGGGCCAGGAAATCAGCTGGTCCTTATAAGTCTCTGCCTCCATGTCATGCTAGAGTGGGGTGGGGACCAATGAGCACCCAAAGCCTGAGCCTGAGCAAGTGTCAACAGAGGGGTGCTCAGTGTCCCGGGGGCTCAAATAGCGAGGTGATGTCCAGTAGAGGGGAGCGGAGAGGCTTCCTGGAGATGAGCCTAGAATGTCCAACAAGAGGCGGGGAGTGGATAGAAGCTCCCCAGCCGGGCCCCGTGCAGAGAGAGAACGGGGTGGAAGGTTCCTATCCCCAGCAAATCCCGAGGAGACTCAGCCTGTGGCTGTGAGTGAACATCACGCCCAAGCCACGGGGGATATTTTGTTCATTATGGATTTTTTTTGCATTAATTTTGGCTTTTTATAACTTTTTAATATTGCATTAAAATATTATTTGTCTTGATTACTGAGTTTTTGGTGTTCCTGACAGTTTGTGCCCAACGTGAAGCCTCCCCCACCTGCACCTAAGCCCAGCTCACCAGTGACTGCGTTTCTGGGACTATTCCCGTCCCCACCAGCTCTCGGCTCCCAGGTACCCAGCCCGCTTCCAGCCGCCTCCTGCTCGGCTCTGCCTCCCAGCTTTCCTGAGTCTGATTCCAGCTCCCCACCCCACCCCCTCCCCCACGTGGACCCACCTCATCGTCACAGCCTTTGTATCCGGTGGTGGTATAGGTAGTTTGGGTGGACAGGTCCTCCCTCTGCGCCCGGCACGGCGGCCCCAGGCCATGTGCTCTCCCGGCATCATCAGATTCATCCTCGCTGGATCCTGAGAGGGGCCATCACGAACCTCCTTTGTCAGGTGGGGAGCCTGAGGCCCAGAGAGGTTACAGGATTCACCCAAGCTCACACAGCTGGTCAGTCCATGGTGGGTCTGGGATTCGACTCAAGCAAAATGCTCTTTTCAACAAAAACCAACAGTTCCCAAAAGGGCAACCCTGGAAACCAAAATCCCTGGGCTGTGAGTCTGGGAGACTTCGAAGAATTAGCTTCGTGGTCGGAGAAGTTTAACCGGCTGGTGTGCACGAGACCCAGCAAGAGCGAGCAGGTCAGAGGCTCGAGGCAGTCCTACAGGTAAAAAACGAACCATTTGATATCGTTTAACTTGACATGTTCCGAACTTATTGGCCACAAAACTCTTTTGTTCATGGAGCATCTCCCCGGGCCAGTGCTCCATCTCAGACTGTCAGGAAGTGCTGACCTGCTTCTAGCTGGAGAGTTTCCCA
This sequence comes from Propithecus coquereli, assembly GCF_000956105.1. NCBI lineage: Eukaryota > Metazoa > Chordata > Mammalia > Primates > Indriidae > Propithecus > Propithecus coquereli. Next base: position 6,274,337 of record NW_012153729.1, read on the forward strand.
GCCGGGTCCGCATGAGTCCTGCTAGGACCCGTTTCTGAACCTTGACCTTGAAGGGGAGGCGAGGTTTCTTTCCTCACCCCTGGGTTTGGGGCTGAGGCACCTATGACTATAGGCAGGTTCAGGAGAAGGCCATGCAAATGTTGTTAATATAAGTTTTATGTGACATGGAGCCTTTGGAAGGGAGGACCCAAAGAAGCAGAGGAAGCTGAGCCTGTTCACGCTCAGGTTTGACGGGAAAGGGGACAGTCGTGCGGACGTGCGATTGGACAGAGAGGGTGTGATGTCATGGTAATAAACCAGGGGGCGGGGCCCGTAGCAAGGCCTATTTGTTCAGATTCTGCTCTGTGTCCTGTGTCTTCAGAGACAAGGACATTCCTTTCCTCCTGGTGTAGGGAGGGCATCTCTCCCACGAAGGTCTTACGAAACCACTTCAGAGGAAGGTCGGAGAATTCTTTTGTGGCCCGTGCCAGGGGACAGGGGCAAGGGAAGGACAGAAAGCCCTTCCCGCTTCTGCTGTTTCTCGATGCCATGTGCCATATTTTAGGGTAGTGTGTCCTGAACCCCGTGGCAGTGTGTCCTCTCCCTTCGCTGCATTTTCCAGCTTGGACCGCCTGGAGGAAGGGGATGCAGGCGGAGGGAGGGGCTTTAGGAGGAGCCCAGGATGGGCCTTTACGTTTTACATTAAGTATTTCTGTATCGTTTGATGTCTCACACAGCACGCGAGTCACTTTGGTGAGGGAGGGAGGGAAGGGGGGAAGGAAAGAATTGGGGAAGGAGGGAGGAAAGAGGAGAGGAAGGGAGGGAGGGAAGAAGGAAGGAGGAAAAGAATAGAGGAAGAGAGGGAGGAGGAGGGAGCGAGGGGAGAGCAAAAGGGAAGGGAGGGTTCCTACAGTTTCCACCTCCCGCAGCCCCCCCTGGGGCTGGGAGGGGGAAGCTCCCCCTCCCACTCAGTCCCCACCTACCCCTGCGGCCCCGCCCCAGCCCACCCTGGAATCACATGCTCATTCTAAGCCATTTCCCTATCAGAGGCCATGCCTCTGCCCTGCGTCTCAGCCACACGGGTTTGCACAATTTGCAGTCTCTGTGTTCGCCTGCCCTTCCTCCCCAGCCAGTCCAGGGGTGGAGGGACCCCTGGGCCAGGAGCCCCTCTGAGCACCCCCGCCCAGTCCTGGGTAATGGGCCCTCTTTACGCCGGTTTGATTTTATTATTATGCCAACACACTTGCTTAATTCTCTGCTGTCTTCCTTCTGCACTGTTGATTTACACTGTTAGTGTTTTAATTATACAATTCAGCACTCCTTAAAACATGAAAAACTGCTCAACTTTTCAAGCAATTAAAAGGCAGCAGAGTATATCAGCAGATCTGAGACGAGATAAGTAAATCAAGCAATTAAAAAACTCATTTGGTGAAAATGTAGCAACCCACCCAAAATGAGCAAGGTTGGTGGGCCCTGCCGGCAGGAACCTCAGAGAGCGGGGCCTGCTCCAAATCACCTTCCTCCTCTCCTGCTCTCACCTTCCCCTGCTCTCCCTCCCCGTTGAACACGCGGCTCCCAACCCCAGCCCGGATGGCTGAGGGGACCCACCTGGGGAGAGCCAAGGCCTGCGGCGCCCAGAGACTTGGGTCTCAGGCTGGCCCCCAGGCGGCTGGTGAACTTGGCCATGTTGTTCCCCTCTCTCGGCCTCAATTTCCCACCTGCGAATGGGACTGCACCACCATGCTTTGGGGTGTGTGTGTGCGTGTGTGTCTGGTAAAATATACATCACACAACTTACCACTGTAAGGGAGAGAACACACCCTCAGTTCATGGCGGAAGGCCCTGCGACAAGACAGGTTAACCAGAGGAAAGCACGCACCTTCATCGAACGAACGTTTTACATGACACAGGAGACGTCGCGAGGAAATGAAGATCTGGAGAAACAAAAAGCCTGCGTGTTTTCCGTGCCGGGTTTGATGAGGAGGTGAATGGTCGTGGGGGATATGGTCTCATGGTGATATCCTGGAGGGGACTTAGCAAGGCAGATTCTCCGCGTCTCTGTGTCTTCAGAGGCAAGGATGCTGCCCCAGGTGCAGGGACGGCACCTCTCACACGAGGGTCTCACGACTCAGTTCAGGAGAGGTCAGGGAGAAGGTGAGGGTGGCCTTCCCGCTTCTGCTGCTTCCTCAAATGCCAAGATGCCCCATTAGGGGTAGCATGTCCCGAGCCCCATCACCGTCTTAACCGTTTTGAAGCGTGCAGTGCGGGGCTGTGACATTTCCACTGTTCACTCACAGGCATATTGTTGTGCCGCCACCACCCGCACCCGCTCCAGAGCCCTTCCCATCCTGCAAACCCGAAACTCCATACCCCCTGAACACGAACTCCCCGTCCCCCATCCTGCACCACTGGTTTTTAAGCTGGTTTCTGCGGAGCCCCAGGGGTTCATCTGGCCCCTGCAGGGCAGCGGGGAAGGGAGCAAGCAAGGCGAGGGTGAGTGAGCAGAGCTCCATTTGGGTCTGTGTGAGCTATGAGGCTTCGGGAGGTTATTTCATTTGAGCAAAAGACTCTGAAAGATTGTTTTGTGAAGTCAGAGAATGGCTGGATGAGATGGTCGCAAAGGCCTTCTAGATGGAAGGAACAGGCTGAGGGGCGGGGGGGCGGATGCGCCAGCAGCGAGGGGGACAGAAGAAGCTCCCCCAGAATGAGCTGGGTGCCCCCGGGGGGGCCAGTTCCTCCCAGGCCTTGGCCACTCCCTTCCGCCACCATGGTGCACAATTGGCATCGTGACTCTGGCCCCAGGGCCCCCGGAGAACAGGGACTCTGCGCTGCACTGTGAGAGTGAGGGTGGGGACGAGGCGGGGCAGGGACAGGAGGTGCGCAGCCCACTCATCCATCACACCGGGAGCCGGAAAGGCCAGAGGTGCCACCAGACCCGCTCTGGGAGACTGGCTGTCTGGGAGAAAGATATTGACCGAGGCGAGGAGGGAGGGAGGCGGCGGGTGCTCTGGGGCGGGCGCTGGAGATGGGGGCCAGGAGGCAGCCTCGACCGGCAGCATCCGGTTCAGGACAGAACCTCCTGAGTGGACACTCCCCACCCTTCATCCCTGCTGGCAGGATTATAACCGCCGAGGGGCAGAGCCCAGAATCTCAGCCGTGCTGGTCTCGGCAGGAAGAGGCGAGTTCAGGTTTCCTACAAGAGAACACACCCTCTCCCTGTTCAGGAAAGAGATTCCACTCATCATCGCGGCTTTCCCTCCTTCAAGAAAACAGAGGGCCCCTCTGACATTTTCTTTTCAACACATGTCCCTTCCCTTTAACAACACCCAAGGGAACAGCCGATCGGGTCTGAAAACGCTGTTCTTTCAAGGTGTGACTGTTGGCTGGTGGCGTCTCTCTGTGCTGGGTCTCCTTCTGCAGAACAGGGTCCCCCAGCCACCAACGACAGTGGGAAGTAGTCACGGGTCACAAACCCTGTGCCAACGAGAAGGGGACAGGGACACATACAAGTCCAGTTTTTATGACACCTCCCAGCCCCCGGCTCCAACCCCGTCTGAGCCAGATCTCCCTGGGGTCACCTGCTAGGCACAGCCCACTCTCGTTCCAGGCCACCTGTCTGCCTATGGACACTCCAGCCCCTGCCCCACCCGTCCCCTGGATTCTGTGCACAAAATCTCCCCCATCCTGCCCAGCAGTCCCCTCAAGGTTACTCCCCTGGAGCAATTTCTGTTCCAAACAGCTTCTCCTAGTTGCTCTTTGTAATCCCAGAACCTCCATTAATCATTCTTAAGCCCTTTGAATGCAATATTTTCTCTAAGAGCCGAAATTTCTTCACAACTCTGCACCCTCCTGCCATCTCCAATTACCCACGCTCATCAGTCATTAACATAACGCATTAGCATATCTATAACTTCTGTATACTTTGATTAATCTCGCCTGGATATTTCTCCCAATTGCACCTAATTGGCTGAGGACTGACCAGGATTGGAGGAGGTGTGCGCCTCACTGGGCCCCTGGCGTTGAAAGGATGGAGCGGAAATAGAGTTCCAATGTTACTAAATCTGACTCTTTCTTTTTGCAGATGAGGAAACTGAGGCCTGAAGAGGTGAAGTAGCATCCTTCCCCCCACAACCACCCCAGGCAGCACCACCCCACGTGTGCTTCCTGTAAACTAGTTCCCAGAAACACTCTGCACAAAAGCAAAGAGTGAGGCTGGAGGGGACGGTGTATAGAGGCCAGGGAGCCGGGGTCAGCACATTCCGGAAGGCACGGCTGCCATGCCCCTGTGCTGGACATCCACAGAGCACAGCAGCATGGTAAAGGCTTTGGAAAAGACTCACAGTAAAGAAACCTGTTATCTTTATTCAATCCAACATTTATGTAAGCATTATCTCTTTTTCTCTCTAGACCACCTATACTAGATATACGTTTCTGTGTAAAAAAATATTACCCCAAAACTATGTGACTTAAAACAATAAACAGGCTAGACACAGTGGCTCACGCCTATAATCCCAGTGCTTTGGGAGGCTGAGCTGAGAGGATCACCAGAGGCCAGGAGTTCAAGACCAGCCTGGGCAACATAATGAGATACCATCTCTACAAAATAATTTTTTTTTAAATCAGCCAGTCCTGGTGGTGCACCCTGCAGTCCCAGCTACTCAGGAGGCTGAGATGGGACAGTCACGCGAGCACAGGAATTTGAGGCTGCCGTGAGCTCTGATTGTGCTACTGCACTCCAGACAGAGCAAGACCCTGTCTCGAAAATAAAAACAGCAACATTTGTTATTTCACATAGTCTCTGAGAGTCAGGGAATCTGTAAGTGGTTGATCTGGGTGGTTCTGACTCAGGGTTTCTCGGGCGGTTGCAGTTACAATGTCAGCGGGGGCTGCCGTCATCTGAAGGCTGGACTGGGGCTGGGGGTTCTGCTTCCAAGAGAACTTGCTCGTGTGGAACAGACTGTCGGCAGAAAGCCTCTCCATAGGCAGCTGGCATCCCCAAGACTGAGTCATCAGAGAGAGAGAGAGAGAGAGAGACGGCGGGAGCTGCAGTGTTTTTTGTGCCGTGTTGAAAGTCACACACCATCATCTCCACGATATCCCGCTGGTCACACAGGTCAGCCATGTTTGGCACGGGAGAGACTACACGAGGATGTGAATCCCAGGGGTGGGAATTGTGGGCTGCCATTCAGGAGGCCAGCTACCACGCCACCTATTAACTCCACACATCTGGAGAACCACTAACCAGAGTCTATTCTGTAGGAATTAAACTACAGATGAGAAAGGTGTGACTATCCCAGACCTTCCATCTGATGCAACTAGATCTGATGCTACAGGTATCCTTGCCTGGCTCCGCTTTCTAAGGACCAGACGTCAGTCGTCAGTTCTGCTTGGTTCCATCCTTCCACGAGGCTCTGTTCTTCCTCACTGCTGGTCTAGGCAGACCCCAGGGCCTGGTGTCTCTAGTGAGCCTGTGGCCGCTGGCCTCTAAGGCAAGGCCCAGACACCAGCATTCTCTCAAGTCAGCCCCCAGCCTCGACCAAGACCTCCCCTCTTGCCATCGGGAGCCCTGCTGGCTACACACTGAGTTTCTTATTCCAGTATGAAGGCAGCTCTAATTAGAATAAAAATTGCTAATGCTTATGAAGTGTTTATGGTATGCCAGGCACTGTGCCAACAGGCCTGCATGCACTATATCATTAATCCTCACCATGGCCCTAAGCGGTAGTTCCTATAACCCCATTTAATAGATAAGAACACTGAGGCTCTGGCCAGTCAATGTGGCCAACAACACGTAGCCGAAAGCAGCACAGCTGCAACTGAGCTGAGACCATCTGAGTCCAGATCCCAGGCTGCTATTAAGCTATATTTCCCCCAGTGTCCCATTCACCTGTAAAGCAGTGATGGAAATATTTGGGCTGGTGTCATAAGGGTATCTGTTCTCACTCAGGTAATCTCCTCCCACTTCACCAGCAGCTCCAATGATCCCACCCCTCTCCTATAAGGGGATGTTCTTGAATCATTAGATTTTAAAAAACGAAAATGCCTTCACAAGTGATATTTGCCTCTATGAACAATGACAAGGTTGTTTCCTCACCTCTCCCTTAAAACAGGTTTTGAAAGATAGCTAATTGTTTAAAGTAAAAATATTAGCATCGTATGCTGGTAGGTGATATATACATAGTTGTAAAATGGATAATAACAGTAGCACAGAGGAGTAAATAGAATTTTTCTGTTGTAAAATTGTTACATTTCATGTTAAGTGTTACCATATTAATTCTAAGTATACTGTGATAAGGATGCATAGAACAACCACTAAAAAACTACAAAGACATATAGGTTAAAAAGCCAATTGAGGTTTTAAAATTGAATATTTTTTAAAAATCAAGAAGGCAAGAAAAGAACAAAAAACAAGTGAAACAGGACAACTAGAAAACAAATAATAGGTACGGCTGATAAACTTTAAGATGGACCCTAATAATCCCCACTTTCTGGCATGCACACCCCATGTGCATGTCACAAATAGTACATAAAACTCTTTCAGAAAATAGAGAATAAGGGAACACTTCCTACTCAGTTTATGAGATGAACATAACCCTGTGCCCAAAGCCTATAAAAGATAATATAAGAAAGAACATTAGAGACCAATATCCCTTATGAGCACAGTTTAAAAAAAAAAAACTCTTAAGAAATTTTAGCAAACTGAATCCAGCAATATATAAAATGCATAACACATTTTGGGCATATAAATGTGTAAAGTCAATCAAGTAGAGTTTATACCAGGAATACAAGGTTGAGTCAACATTCCAATTTCAAATAATATAATTTAGTATATTAATGAATTAAAGAAGAAAAAGAATAAGATCTCAAAAAATTCAGAAAAAGTACTTAAAATTCAACACCCATTCATACTTTAAAACCATCAGCAAACTAGAACTGAAGGATAAATTCCTCAATCAGACAAAGGGGGTCTACAACAAAGCTACAGTTAATATCATACTTAATGGTGAAAGACTGAACGCTTTTCTCCTAAGGTTGGGGAAAACACAAAGACTTCTGCTCTCGTCACTTGTATTTAAAATTGTACTAGAGGTTCTAGCCAGAGCAATAACACAAGAAAAAGTAGTGAAAAGTTTACTTATTGGAGGAAAATAAGTGAACTCTCTTTTTCACATATGACATGATTAGTTACTTTAAAAAAAAACTAACACATCTACTTAAGAAAAAGATCTCTAGAACTAAAAAGTTAATTTAATAAAACTGAAGGACACAGGCCAATATGCAGCAATAATCAATTGTTTTTCTATATATTATCAGGAAACAATTAGAAAATGAAATAACAACAAATCCTATCAACAATGGCATCCAAAAATGTAAAATTCTCAGTAATAAATCTAGTGAAAGATTTGCAAGACCTTTACGTTGATAATTACAGACACAATGGAAAAAAATTACAGAAGATCTAAATAAATGAAGTGATATACCATGTTCATGGATTGGAGGACTCTATATTCTAACATGTAATTTCTCCTCAAACTGACTCATCGATTCGACACCATCCCAACCAAAATCCCAGGAAACTCTTTGTAGACAATGACAATGTGATCCTAAACTTTATCAGTTGGCCTTTAACATGAGTCTTAACTCGAACTAGAACTTAAAGTCTCTGCATCAGTACAGTGTAACCTCTATTGCCCATTATCTCTCTCCCCTTCTTTTTCTATTTTAATCAATTCATGGTTTAAATGAGGAAGAATCAACATATCAGACTCTTCCCTCTTCTCTACACAAAATAGAGTTAAGGATTCCTTCACCTTGAGGGTGGAATCCTCACTGACCTCACCGATGAGGAAGATGACCGCATGGACTGATGGGAAAGCTCACAGAAGCCGCTGGGCAAGCTTTGGGCAGAGCTGCTGCTAAGGCACATCCCTCCCTTGCTGGTGCTGATGATACACAGGGAAGGTGCAGCATCCGCTTTTTAAAAATCAAATAAAATCTATATGAAAATGCAAAGGACCTAGTATAGCCAAAACAATTTTGTAAAAAGGAAGGAAGTTGGAAGACTCATTCTACCTGCTTTTAAGACTTGCTATAAAGCTACAAGACAGTGTGTTATTGGTATAAGGATGGACAAATAAATCAATGAAATACAATAGTGAGTCCAGATGCAGACTCACACATGTCAATTGACGTTTTTAAAGACACCGAGGCAATTCAGGGGGAAACCATTTTCAGCAAACATGCTGGAATAACTGCGTATCCATATAGGAAAAAACAAACCTTGACTCCTATCCTACATCACAAACAAAATTAGTTTGAGAAGAATCATAGACTTAAACATAAAAGATAAAACTGCAAAGCTTCTGGAAAAAAATATATAGGAGAATAGCTTTTGTGAATTTGGGATAGGCAAAGATCACTAGAGAGGACATAGAAAGCATTAATGATTTTTTAAAATGATAAATTAACTTTAACAAAATACAAAATCTTGCTCATCGATGGACACCAGTAAGAAAATGAAAAGACAGAATGCGGACTAAGAGAAGATATTTACATCACATATATCCAACAGAAGACCTCCATCCAGGGATATGCAATGAACAGTACAATCAATAAAAGAAAGAAAAAATAAGGTATAAATAAAAGATTTGAAGAGACACTTCACAAAAGAAGGTATTAAAATGAACAATAAGCTAAGGAAAAGATTCTCAACATCATGAGTCATCAGAGATGCAAATCAAAACCACAATGCAGTGTTGCCACACATTCACCAGAATGACTAACATCAAAAGCACTAATAACAAGTGTTTGGCAAGAACGTGGAGCAAACAGAACTCTCAGGCAGGCGGGTGGTTCCATTTCCAACCACTCTGGAAAACTACCAAACTTTTGCCTATATGACGGCCCAGTGATTTTATTCCTAGGTATCGTCTTAGTCCATTTGGGCTGCTCTAACAACATATCATATACTGGGTAGCTTATAAACAATGGAAATTTAGTTTTCACAATTGTGGAGGCTGGGCAGTCCAAGAGCAAGGTACTGGTAGATTCTGTCTGGGGAGAGCCGGCTTCCTACTTCACAGACGCCACCTTTTTGCTGTGTCCTCACATGAGTCTCTCTTGAGCCTCTTTCCTCAGAGGAAAGGGGTCATGAGTACACCCTAACAACCTAATCGTCTCCCAGAGGCCCCTCCTCCTAATACCATAGCAGGGGTTCAGATTCCAGTAGAATTGGGGGGCACATAAACATTCAGACCACCGCAGTATTTACTTTAGAGAAATGAAAACATGTCCACAAAAGAAGAAACAAGAGAATTCATAGCAACAATATCTACAATAATCATAAACCAGAAACAACCCAAATGCCTCTCAACAGGAGCAGGTACAGTATATTAGCATATAGTAATGTAGAGAGAGCATGTAGGAATGTATATTAATTATATGCATATACGTATGTATTCATGTTAATCATATATGTTAATATGATGGAATACTACTCAGCAATAGAAAGGGTCAGACCGCTGATAGATGCAAACCCACATGAGTCTCCTAGATGCTGTGTTGAACAAAGGAAGACACGCAGAGTACTTACTGTACAGTTCCACTTACAAGAGGTCCAACAACAGGCAGAAGTAACCAATGTAACAGAAATCGGAGCTGCCATTGCCTCTGGAGAGGGTCGGAGTGACCAGAAAAGGGTGCAGGGAATTTTTATGCTTTGATCAGTGAGGGGTTCGGTTACATAGGTGTTTCCATTTGTCAAAACTCATCAAATGGTACATTTAAGATCTGTGCATTTCTCCTTATATAAATTTGACCTAAAAAATGCTACAAAATCACGGGTAAAAAACAACCCAACAATAGGAAACCGTAATCTTTGCCCGGCTTGTCTGGTCCTACGAGATCTGGCCCCCGCTAGACAGGGACCCTGCGTGGCAGAATCCGCTCCGCTCATCACCGTGCGTTCCGCAAGCACACCAAGCTCGTTCGCCCTCGGAACCGTGGTATTTGCAGGCCGCCCCCCCCACCCCGGTTTCCAGAGTTCTTTCTCGGATCCTCGCACAACTGTGCTCCTAAGAGAGGCTCCGTCAACCAGGTTCTTGCAGAAACAGGATGGCACAGCCAAAACAGGGCAAGTGCAAGTGAGTTAACAAAGGGACCGTTTCCACAGCAGTGGCTACCAGGTAGAACGCAATGCCCAGAGCCGGTACTCTGGGCCCGAGGGGGCAGGGGAGGAGGGGGAGAAGCTGTTTCCAGAATGTATTGCTGTCAGGATGGGAGCCAAAAATGAAACCCAGCTTCACTCTCCCCCCCTCCCGTCCCTCCGGTGTTCCCCATGGCACGCCCAGTCGGAACTCAGAGGGCAGGGGAGCCCTTCGCTGCAGGTCAGCCCCCTGCGCACAGAGCAGAGAAGGATGGAGAAGCAATCTGGGAGCAAACAGAATGTCCAGCGCAGACACTGCTGCTGGTGTCCCCCCTACACAGCCGCTCATCCTGTTCCCTCCTTAATTTCTTCATGGAACTTACCGACATCTAACGCATCTTATTTGGTTGCCTGCTAGTTACAAAAACCCCTCCTCTAGAACATAAACTCCAGGGACTCAGGAACCGAGTCTCATTTATTAGAGTGTCCCTAGTGCCTAGAACAGTGCCCCGTACTTCAAACAGATGCAGAGTGTGCCCAGAAATCCCAGAGAGAAGATGAACAGGTGGGCATGACGCTGCCTCCCCCAGCGGCTGCGAGGCTCTCCCAAGCTCACACGTTCTCGCCATCTTTTTTTGTTTGTAATTAACAGACTATTTTTTTTAAGAGCAGTTTTAGGTTTATAAAAAAATTGGTTGGAAGGTACAGAGACTTCCCAAATATTTTCTATTTGCTCCCACAGTTTCCTCTATTATTTCTATCTCACGTTGATGTGGAACACTTGTTACAAACCACAAAGCAACGTTGATACACTATTATTAACTCACGGCTGGGTTTTGACAAATGTGTAATGAGTGACACGTGTCCATCACTCCGCCATACAGAAGAGTTCCGGTGGCCTCCGCCTTCCCCACGAACCCCTGGCAACCACTGATGTTTTCACTATCTCCGTTGTTTTGCCTTGTCCAGAATGTCACGTAGTTGGAGTCACACAGTATCTCCGTCATTTGGACCCCTGTGGCTTGGCACCATAGACGCTCTGCAAATATTTTCCAATTCCACAAGAGACTGGATGAAAGGACTTAGAGACGCCCACGTTCTGTGGGGCTTCAAGCGCCGGAGCAGGAGCGAGCCCAGCCCCTTCCCCTGTCTGAGGTCAGAAACCCTCACTCCTTCCCTGTTTTGCCCTCCCTCCCCCAGCCCCACTCGCCTTCCTCATCTCCTTTAAATTACACAAAGATTTCCGCGTGTGAAAGCTAATTTAGGCGCCATAACGGAGACCATATTTAATGTAAATGGAAGGCGCAGAAGCAGAAGGATTTATGGTAATAATAACCCGCTTGTAATAACACAGAGTGGGTCACCTGCTTAAGAAACAGTGGATTAAAGAGAAGGAAATTTACCTCCCAAAAGAACGAGTGTCACCGGAAAACTGCAGTAGCGCCGAGTCTTGGATGATCTTATTAAACCCCATAGATCTTACTCTGCTTTCGTACCAGGAGAGGGCTACTTCTCCCCATGTGTAAGAATGGCCAAAGGGAGGCCCGCAGCAGGGATGGGAGTGCAGGAGACAGGGCACTTCCCAAAAAGGCCTGGCGTCAGAGCCCCTCTGCACGGAGCCCCACACGAGCCACACGCCCGTGACATTCCTGACGCAAGGAGAACTAGGAGCAGAGAAGGATCCCGGAAGCAGAAAGATGTGCATTCTTGCGGGACAGCTCTGACGTCACGGACCCCACCCTGTGCAGGCGTGGGTAACAGGGGGGTCCCAGCAATGCTTCAGACAGCTGGGGTGCAAGGAATGCCATGCACCCCACATGGTGGTTACAGGGAGCAGGAGGCTTTGGTTAAGCAGGCGAGCTCCGCATTTCGAGAGACCTGGGTTCAAATCCCAGCCCCACTACTCGCTGCCTGTGTGACCTTGAGCACATTATAAAACTGACTCCATCCGTTTCCAGCCCCGAGTGGATTCTCACCCTGTCCATTCCGCTTAGGAAAGTGGCCTCAGGATCAGAGCGGCCGAGCCAGCAGGGGCGAAGCCTCCCAGCGGCATGCTGGAGTCGGAGCCCGGACAGTAGCAGCAGTGACCGTAGGAGCAGTAGAACCCTCCTCCAGCTCATCAAGGACCCTGTTCCCAGGACAGACGCCAGGCCCCCAGCCTCACCTCTGCCCCTCCATGGGGAGGCAGGGAGGACACAGCACCCTGTCTGCTGTGCACTTGGCCTCCGCCGCCAGTGCCCCGTCCTCACCCCCCCACCTTTCTTCCGAGTAATGGTTTGTTGGGAAGCGGGTGAGCTGGAGAGAGCCGTTCAGACTGAGAAGAGCCATCACGCAAAAGGATTATGGCAGCTTCCCTAGTGCACTGGGGCTTTTAGAATGTTTCTGTGAAATCACGCATTATAGGATGTCCTCACGGGGAAGACGGAGGGGACGACACCATGCCAGGGAACCAAGGCAAAGCCACCTGGGCTGGGGAGAGCGGGTGGCTTCCAAGAATCCTCCAGAACCCAGGCTGGGACTCCTTAGAGAACTGTCTCCTTCTAAGGTCTCAAGCCAAGGTACACAGGACACCCTCACGCCTCCCTGCAGGGTGTCTGCACCTGAGCTTCTCTTACAGTAGGGCCTGAGTGGGGAGAGACTGGGGGCCGAGAAACGCGGAGCATCATTTCCCTGGCACCAGCGAGGGATGGGCCGGCCCCGGGGCTTCCACAGGCCACCGCGGCTCACCTCCTCCCCAGCTTCGCTCTGGTCTCCCCTTCCGGTGAGTCCTCCCCGACCACGTCGTGAATCCTGCAACTTCCTCCCCACCCCATCCCCCCCATCATCCCTTTCCTCTGACTCTCTGCTCTGTTATTTTTTTCAATATCACCGTGGCCTCCTCACATACCACCTAATTTACTACAGTGACATTGTTAGGCTCAGCTCCCCCCTGGAATGGAAGCCCCGCGAGGCAGCAGCTGTCATCTGTGGTGCTCACTGGTACATCCCGAATGACTAGAGCTGTTTCTGCAACATAGTAGACGCACAATAAATGCTTACTGAGCGAAAGTGTCAATGAGGCCCTTAAGATAAGACGTGGGCTGTTGTCCCGCCACCTTTATTCCCAGTCTGAGCGCTGTTCCAGGTCTTTCCGGGAATCTCTGTCCAGATGTAGAGTGGCCCAAACCTAAGCCACATCCTCTAGCCTGAACAGCATGAGGCCCTTCTGGATTGGATGGGGAGCTTTGAGGCAAACCCGGCATTGTGCTCAGAGGGCGGCTGTGGGGCTCCCCCACACTCAGCGGCCCTCTCAGGGGTCTTCTGGGGTGAAATGGGCAAAGGGATGGCCCTGCTGGGGTCCAGGCAGCCTGGCCCGGCTTCCCTGCCACGCTGATGAGGTTCTCAGCATCCTCTCCTGCATTTCTCATCAGCCCAGATGTGTTTGCACTTGCAGCCTGCAATTAACATTAGCCTTGCAAGATCCGTTTCACTGGAGCCTCTTAATGAAGCCATCGTTCTAAGCCCCCCAGCACCCCCCACCACACCCCCACACCCCACACACACACACGCTGTGCCGTGGGAACTGGCTCTGATTTGGACTCTCGGGCTATGATGGGTGCGGAGCTCCCAGGGAGGGAGGTGGCCTCCCCGGGTCTGTGCTGGCTTCTTCGGATCCAAAAGCTGCTCTGCCCCTTAACATGGACCCCATCACCCTGGGGTGCTTCAGAGACTGTGAGTGTGAGAGCAAAGA
>NW_012153729.1:6288287-6295101 GCF_000956105.1 Propithecus coquereli
CCCGTGCGGGCCGGGCGGGCAGGGGCAGCAGAGGTGGCTGATGGAGGGCTGACGGGGATCCACACACGAGGAGCTGGGGCGGGAGCTCCTGAGACTGAGAAATTCAACTGCACCTCAGAGCAGCAGGCGTCCCGGCAAAATTACTCCTTTTAATCTAAATTTGATGAGGCCAGGGCCGCCTTTCAGCTAGGAGAGAGGGAGGCGTGTTACAGAGTTCCCCGCCTGAGTCCTCCCCACCACTGCCCCCGGGGAACCTGGCTTACCTTCTCAGGTGGCTCCCTTCTCTTCCCTGCCACGGACAGAGCCCCAGGTGCTGGACACACATTCCTCCGAGACCAGGACGTAATTTTTATCGACCAGATCTTTCCCTGCCGCTGCCTAGCCAGAGCCCCCTGGGTTCTCCAGCCAGGGTGACCGAAAGGACTGGTTTGCCCAGGACTGAGGGGGCTTCCTGGGATGCAGGTCGTTCAGTGCTAACACCAGGAAAACCCCAGGCAAACCCTTTTTCTAAGAAAGTTTAGAAGGGCTTGTGGGATACCCTTCTCAGAACAGCTGGGGGCCATCCCGGAAGGCAGGAGCACCTGTTGTTACCTGAGCAATCTACCCGCCCAGGGAGGAAGCTGGGTCTTATCACTTGTCATTAAACCCCGTTCCCTCCTCTCAACGTCCGGCACCACCCTCGACCAAGTGATCAGACATCAATCCTGAAAGCAGGGCACCCTGACTCCTCCCCCTCGCTCCTGTCCCCACGTGCTTGCCCTGCCCACTCCAAATACCCCCTCGCTCCTCTGTGCCCTCCTCTCTGTCCACCCGCACTGCCACTATCTGCGGCACCTGCTCTCGGTAGAACAGGGCTAATGGTTCGGGGCAGCCCCGCCTAGCCCAGGTGCCAAGGCAGGAGGGACGTGCTGAATTATGTCCCCTGAAAAGATGTGTTGGGCTCCCAAGCCCCAGTGCCTATGACCTTATCTGGAAATAGGGTCTTTGCAGATGTAATCAAGTTCAGATGAGGTCATTAGGATGGGCGCTGATCAAATATGACTGGTGTCCTTGTACGAGGAGGGAAATTTGGACGCAGACACACACACCGGGAGAGGACAGCCATGTGACTACGGAGGCAGGGGTTGGAATGCTGCCTCTATAAGCCAAAACACGCTGTCTTGCTCCACTGCCCTGCCTCGTCCAACTTCAAAGTGGCCAGGTCATGGGCCACCCCTGACCCCACTGAACCCAGGTCCAGGGGCTCAGGTCACTACCATGTCCCCTCTGCCGCCCCCACCCAAAACAGAAGAGACAGGAAAAAGCACCCCGCAGGCTTTTCGTCCCCAACTAACCGCCCAGACCTACCCCAACCAGAACAGAGAACTGACCTGGCACCTCAAAACCGTAGCTCCCTTTATTTCCATGCTCCCCTCGGAGACCCTCTGCAATGCAGGAGTCCTCGCTTGGGTCCTCGCCCAGGCAAAGCCTGAGATGAGGGCACGTGGAGGGTGGCTACCTGGGAGGTGACCCCAGGGGGCGGGAATGAAGGAGCGAGAGGGTAACACGGGCAGCAGAAGCTAACGCACGCGTGCTGTTGAGGCCACCACCGTGAGCAGCGGGGCGCCACTTCCTCCAGGACCTCTGACGAGGAGCGCGGCCTGTCTCCCAGGAGTGGGCCCCGGCAGGACGAGTGGCGGGGGCGTCTGCCTGTTGCCCCTGCACTTCCAGCCGCACACACTCGTGGGCCAAGGGCGCACCCTGCTGAGCTCTCACCAGCATCCTCCACGTCGGAGGCGCCGGGGCAGCAGCGGGGATGCGTGCCCTTGCTGGGGGCAAGGTGGCACCAGCGTGACCGCAGGGGCGGCCTTCAGGGAGCTGTCTCCCGGCTGGCCTGGCTCAGAGGTGAGGCTGAGCGGACACGAGGCAGCCCCCAGACTGCCTGCTCGGTAGATAAATCTTTCCGCAGACCTTTGAGGAAAGACTCATCCTTTACACCCAGGTGGGGAGTTGCTCTCCTCCTTGCAGGTCTGGGTTATGAAGAAAGAGAGAGGGTGGTACACAACGTGAGAGCCTTCGATGTTGTGTCTGCCCGTGTTGCAGGCCCAGGAACCCTCCCGTGACCAGGGGCCGCAGAACAGAGCGCAGAGCAGTCGGAACCGTGTCAGCTTCAGAGGCAGCCTGGGGCGGAGAACCCAGCAGCAGGGGCGGCTGGGAGCAGAGGAGCCAATCGGACATCCTGGCTCACCTGCCTGCGGGTCTTTCTGAGCCCAGAAGCCAGCACAGGTTGTCCCCGGCCTGGAAATAGGCTGGGCTCCAGAAGAGCTTTGAAAAATCTGCTGTTTGGAGCTGGAAAGCGTCTTCCCATTGAAACAAGATTGGGCATGGCTCCTCGGCCCCGCCCAGCACACAGGACACCCACCGTGCCTCAGCCGCCAAAACTCAGGACTATCCACGGGTCAGCACGGAATAGGGTCCCTGTGCAAAGTGCAATCAGGATTACGACTCGGGGAGCCAGGGCCACATAGTCCTCTTGGCAGCAAGGCCAGGGGTCCTCCTACTCCCCGCCTCTCAACCACCGGGCAACCGCAGCAGACAGTTTCCAAGCTCCAAACTTCTGATGGTGATTCCTGTGGCACAGGGGAGGGGGCAGGAGAAGGGGACACTGGCCCTCTTTCTGGCTGTGTCCTAGGCTGTGCCCAAGGACTAGATAGAGGTCACCGCCAATCCCAGCTCCTTGTGGCCAAGGCTGGCTCAGACCACAGCTCTGCAAGCTCCTCCTTCGAGGTCTATGTGCTCCCCTGGGACTCCCATTTTCCAGATGGGAAAACTGAGGCCCAGAAGTACCTAGCAAGTTGCTGGCAGAATCCAGACCAGGACCCCCATCCCCCAGCCAGCCCACCTATTTGCCACGAAGGGACAAGAGAGGCTCCTGTTCATTGGTAACGAAGGCTGCTCAGCCTCTGCCTCGGGCGGTAGCCTGGAGCGCATCTTTTGAGAAATAACAGGTATCGCTTTATCTTCCAGGGGAAAAAATAACCGTGGAAAACGTCTGCAATTACAGCTCATCACCGCTGACTGCGGAACCGCAGTCTGAGTACCGGGTAATCAGAAGCCCGGAGACAACGAGATTTGGGCTTTACTTAGCACCTTTCTGCTCCCCTACCTCAAACCTCGCGTGACGTGACAGCGGGAGCCGGTTTCACAGGCGCCGCTGCGGCCTTGCCGCAATCTTCCCTTACACAGATCAGGCCTCTGGCCCTTGGCAGCCCACGGAAATTCTGACTCCCGTTCCTTCCCGCAGGCTGGACTGAGTGTCGCTGGGCCTCCTGGCCCCGCTCGGCCCTTCTCTCTTGTCCATTTCATCTTTTATCCAACAGCACCTGTTGAGTGACACCTTTGTAGCAGTCACGGAGAGAGGCAGGCAAGGCCCTGTCCTCATAGAGATCATAGTCCAGTCTGGGAGACAGAGAGCACACAAGCCAACGCATGAATAAAAGAATCACAGCATGTCACAAGAGCTATGAAGACACTTCAAGGATGACGGGGCCGACAGTGACACTGGGAGGACACATGAGGGCGGTCAATGAGAGCATCTCTGAAGAAGTGACATGTCAGCTGAGACCTAAGGATAAGAATGAGCTGGTTGGTTGTGATCAGAGGTGAGGGGGCAGCAGGTGCAAAGGCCCTGGGGCGAGAAAGGTTCTAAGCACCATGGGAAAGCCAGAGGGTGCCCAGAACACGGTGAGAGAGGAAGAGTATCGTACAAGGGGAGCTTGAAAAGGCAGCAGAAGAGATGCCACATGGAGTAAAGGTGTTTGGATTTGAAGGCCATTGCTGAGTTTTAATCAAAGGAATGAAACAAGCTGATCCGTACTGGGAAAATTTCATTCCGGCCACTGGGTGGACAATGGGTCAAATGGCAAACGGCAACGTAGAGGCAGGTAACCAGCGAGGAGGCCGCCCCGGGGACCTGGGTGATGGCAAAGGAAGTGGCGAGAAGGCTATTTACCCAGATGTGTTTAAACAGAGCCCCCAAGCTGGGCTGCTGATAAGGCAGATGCGGGGTGTGGAGAGGATGGAGCAGGATGCCCCCAGGCCCCTGGCCAAGCAGCTGGGTGGGCGGGAGCCATCTGCCCAGGCGGGCGGGGGGCAAAGGCACGCACAAGTCACAAATCCTGAGCCACAGCCTATTTGCCCCCAAACTCGCTCCTCACCCTGCCCAGCCCTCTCTGTGTCACAGCATTTCCAAGGCTCCTGTGTCACCTGGGTTTGGCCAACAGGAGAGGCTGGCAGGGGGCAGAGGGCAGGAGGAAGAAAGGAGCCAGGACCTCGCTACCCCCCTTCTGCCAGGAAGCAGCGGCAGCTCCTCTGGGGCTCCGGCCGCAGCAGACAGCCCCCAGGGCCACAGCGCCCACGGTCCCTGGGGCTCGGGAGCACCACCTCGCCTCCCCGTCCCCCACCCCCAAATAGTCACAGCTCCCTGCTCTTGCTAATCTCTGGGTTACTCTGCCTCGTTTGGCTTCTCAGCTCTGCCATCACCTGTGTAACCAAAGTCCTATTAAAAATTCCCTCCGCCTTAGGTTTTGGAGCGGTTTATGTATTCCTGATTGGAACTTAGCCGGTACATGAAATGTCTGGCTGAGGTGGGAGGCGCAGAGTTGGTCCGTGCGGAGCTTAAAATTTTATTCTCATATTGATCTTATCTCCTAGAATTCTGAGTACCAGCCTCCAACAAGCAGAGTTAACCACAACTCCCCGTGGAATATAAAACCACAGGGTCTAGAGGCCGAAAGAGACCTTAAAGACGTCCTACTCCTGACACCTACCAGTGCTGGACCCTCTGTAATGACCCACCAAATGGCCTTAAGCCTGGGCTGATTACCTGCAGTGACAGTGTATTAGTTAGCTATTGCAGCGATAGTGCTGCGTAACGAACCACCCCAAACTCAGTGGCTCAAAACAACAAGCGGTTCCTCTTCTTGCTTGTAGGTCTACAGGTGGCTTTAGCAGCTCTGCCTCTGCTGAGGGTGGGTGGAGCTTGGTCCAGTAAGGTTTGAGTCTGCTCCGTGTGTGTGTGTGTACATTTTCCTTAGACCAGAATCTTTTGCGCATTCTTCTGACAGATCACAGGAGCTCAGAAGCACAGCCAAACCACACAAACATATTGGTGGCCTCTGCTGACATCGTGTCTGCCAAAATCCCATGGCAAGTCACATGGCCGAGAGCAGCCTGTTCTCCCCAACCTGTTCTCTGACACCTCTCGCTGTCTCTCTACCCTCTGTGCCTGCCCGGCCCTCCTCGCTCCTTGCGCCCGCTCACCTCTGGCGCCCTCCCTGCACCTCTGCAGCCTTCACTCTCCGCCAAGGAGACAGTGAAGAGTCGGCAATAATGTCAGGCAGCGCGGTGATGGGGACCGTCCGTATCTTCTGAGCCCGTCCAGGAAATCCAAATGCACCCTGAGGGGTGATGGGGGATGTTTGAGACTCGGGCCGTGGTGTGAGCTCTGAGATGTACGTCTGCAAGGACTGCAGAGCGGGTCCAAACTGCAGGGGTCAGACGGAGCAGAAATCACTGTCCCCAAGATGTGTGGAGAAGGATTTGAGGATGGGGTGGGGGTGGGGGCATTGGGCTTTGCAGCCAACACACCTGGCTTGGCTTCTCTCCAAGACCCACTGCTGCTAGCGGAATGACCAGGGCAGCTGGCTCAGCCTCTCCAAAACTCAGTGCCATCATTTGGAAAAATGGGGCAATAATGCAGAGTTCGTTAGGGCGCTGGGTCACAAGTAACGGGAATGCACACAAACCAGCTAAAGACAAACGGGGAACTGGCTCTCGTAGAACACGAAGAACAGGACAGGAGCCCGTTTTCTTCTGCTCTTTGTCCCTGCAGACTGGCATCTTCCACCTCCCGGCCAGGCTGGGGAAAGCCTGGGTTTGTATGTTGACATTCGGCTTCCTGGAGAGATCTCTCTCTCTCTCCTGTCCCAATTCCAAATTCCCACAAGGTATCTGGTCCAGTGGGTCAGGTGACACGCGAGGGCCAGTCAGCCGTGGTTACAGCACTTTAATCTGAGGAGGGAACTCGGAGGCACTCGGCTCCACTCAGATTAGCCTGGACAGGCAACTCCAGTCGTGGGTGAGGTTGTGACGTGCTGACCCCAGAGCCCCACCTGGAGCCGTGCCTGTGGGGTGGGGGAGAGCGAGTGTCTTTCTCTCCCTCCCTCTCTACACCCTTCGCCTGTGCCGCCCGCAGTCTCCTAACTGGTCCTGCACTTTCTCTACTGCTCCACGCCCCATGCCCCATTCAGCAGCCGGAGCGCTGAGTTCAGATTTATAAACCAGACCGAGTCAGGTCCCTGCTCACAGGGCTTTCTTTAACCCTCGGAATAACGCGTGAACTCCTTACACTGACCCACAAGATCCTGGCGGACCTGGCCACTGCCCACCTAGCTACTGCTCCCCTCCCCGCCCCGCTCCTGGCGCGCTGGCCTTCCTCTGCTTCTCTAATCCGCCAGGCTTATTCCTGCCCTGGCACCAACTGCTTCCTGGGCCCAGATCACCCTCCTCCCACCACCACCCCACCCCCAGTTGGTCTTCACATGACCAACTCCTCTTGTCTTCCAGCTCTTCGCTGAAAAGCAGCCTCCTCCAGCAGCCCTCCCCGACTGCTCTATCTACAGAAGCTGCTCAGCTGCCCCAGACCCATCACCCACTGGTTTCTCTGCACCGAACTTAATCTCCATCTGTGCTTTTCAAATTCACTCACTTGTTCCTACTCTATCACTCACCAAAATATGATCTCCATGAGAGTAAGGACCTGATCTCTTGTATT
>NW_012153729.1:6295806-6319850 GCF_000956105.1 Propithecus coquereli
AATACAACCTGCGGTGGGAGAGAGACCAGGGAGGTGGTGCTAAAAACACAGAGATCAATTGAAAGTCTACAGAACAAATCTGTCACTCGCCACCCTCCAAGTGCACTCCCACCTGGCAGGGCACCAGGCAGCACAGCAAAGCCACAGAGGCCTCCTGGCTAAATCGATGAAGCCGCCAGTAGAGCATGGGGGCCGCTGGCGTGGCTGTTGGGGACCTGGAGAAAAGCTCATCTCCTCCTGCCATTTGTGCCCCCACGGCCTAGCTTCATGGCCCCCGCCCTGGCCGGTCCCGGGAGAGCCAAGCCAGACAGCAGGCAAGCCCTGCACATGAACCCGGAGCTCCTAGGCAGCATTTCCATACGGGGAGGGAATTCAGCGGAAAATAAACCAGCTTATAAAAACACAAGAAACCCATGCCAACCTCCTAGAATAATTACCCCCTTCTTTCATTCTTAAATAGAAACAGACAAATGAGATTCACTAGACATATGACAAATGAAAGAGAAATTCTAAGATTAAAAAAGAAAATGAACATCAATCCAACTCTATCATCAAAGGAATGTGGAAGGCAATTGCATCCAAAAAAAGAGAACAGATTGCAATGAAAAAGGACTCACCAGAGTCCAAGAAAAAGTTCTTGAGATTTAAATTACATAATTGTTACAATAAAGGCCACATATGACAAGCCCACAGCAACATCATACTCAATGGTGAAAAGTTGCAAATTTTTCTTCTAGGATCTGGAACAAGACAAGGACGCCCACTTTTGCCACTTCTATTCAGTCTAGTACTGGGAGTCCCGGTCAGAGCAATTAGTCAAGAAAACAAAATAAAAGTCATCCGAATAGGAAAGGAAGAAGTAAAATTGTCTCTGTTTGCTGATGACATAGTCTTATATGTAGAAAATCCTAAAGACAACATCAAAAAACTGTTAGAACTGAGAATAGAAGTCAACAAAGTTACAGGATACAAAATCAACTTAAAAAAATCAGTAGCATTTCTATACACTAACAACAAACTATCTGAAAAATAAATTAAGAAAAAAATCCCATTTATAATAGGATCAAAAAAATAAGATACTAGGCCGGGCGCAGTGGCTCACACCTGTAATCCTAGCACTCTGGGAAGCTGAGGCGGGTGAATCGTTTGAGCTCAGGAGTTCGAGACCAGCCTGAGCAAGAGCAAGACCCCCATCTCTACTAAAAATAGAAAGAAATTAGCTGGACAACAAAAAATATATAGAAAAAATTAGCCAGGCATGGTGGCACATGCCTGTAGTCTCAGCTACTCAGGAGGCTGAGGCAAAAGGATTGCTTGAACCCAGGAGTTTGAGGTTGCTGTGAGCTAAGCTGATGCCATGGCACTCTAGCCTGGGCAAAAGAGTAAGACTCTGTCTCAAAAAAAAAAGAGAAAAAAAATAGGATACTTAGGAATAAATTAAACCAAGGAGGTGAAAGATCTGCATGTTGAAAACTATAAGACATTGTTGAAAGAAATTAAAGATAACACAAATGGAAAGATACCCCACGATCATGAGTTGAAAGAATTAATATCATTAAAACGTCCATACTAAGCAAAGTAATCTACAGATTCAATGCAATCCCTTTC
Source organism: Propithecus coquereli (assembly GCF_000956105.1). Taxonomy (NCBI): domain Eukaryota; kingdom Metazoa; phylum Chordata; class Mammalia; order Primates; family Indriidae; genus Propithecus; species Propithecus coquereli. The sequence continues at coordinate 6,297,415 of NW_012153729.1, forward strand.
AAAGTTCCAATGCCATTCTTCACAGAAGTAGAAAAAACAATCCTAAAATTTGTATGGAACCATAAAAGATCCCAAATAGCCAAAGCCATCTTGAGCAAAAAGAATAAAGCTGGAGCCATCACACTACCAGATTTCAAAACTATAGTAATCAAAATAGCACAGTACTGGCATAAAAACAGACACACCAACCAATGAAATAAGATAGAGAACTCGAAAAACACATCCACACATTTAGGACCAATTTATTTTCAACAAAAGTGTCAACAACACACAATGAGGAGCCGGTGCTGTGGCACACACCTGTAATCCCAGCTACTCAGGAGGCTCACTTGAGCCCAGAAATTCGAGCTCAGTCTGGGCAACATAGTGAGACCCTATCTCAAAAAAAATAAATAAATAAAATAGCACACAATAAGGAAAGGACAGTCTCTTCAACAAATAGTTTTGGGAAAACTGGATATCCACATGCAGAAGAATGAAAACAGACCCTTATCTCACCTCTTATATAAGAATCAACTAAAAATGAATTAAAGACTTAAACATAAGACCTGAAACTAGAAAAGTATTACAAAAAAGCATAGAGGAAAAACTCTGAAATATTGGTTTAGCAGTGATTCCCTGGATATGATCCCAAAAGCACAGGCAACAAAAGCAAAAATAGACAAATGGGATTATATCAAACTAAAAAGCTTCTGCACAGCCTAGGAGACAATACAGTGAAGAGACAACGTATGGAATGGGAGAAAACATTTGCAAACCATGTATCTGATAAGGGGTTAATATCCACAATATACAAAAAACAACTCAAACTACTCAATAACAAGAAAACAAATAACCCGATTAAAAATTGGGCAAAGGATCTGAATAGACATTTCTCAAAAGAAGACATACGAATGGCCAAAAATGCTTAATATTTCTAATCATTAGAGAAATGCAAATTAAAACCACAATGAGATATCACCTCACACCTGTTAGACTGGCTATTGTCAAAAATATGAAATATAGTAAGTGTTGGGGAGGACGTGGAGAAAGGAGAACCCTGGTACACTGTTGGTGGGAATGTAAATTAGTACAGCCGTTATGGAAAGCAGTATACGGGCTCCTTAAAAAACTATCAATAGAACTACCATCATAATCCAGCAATCCCAATTCCCGGTATGTATCCAAAGGAATTGAAATCAGTATGTCAGAGAGACATCTGCCCTCCCATGGTCACTGCAGCACTATTCACAACAGCCAAGTATGCAAACAACCAAAATGCCCATCAGCAGATGCACAGATGAAAGCATGTGGTGTGCACACACAACAGAATGCTATTCAGCCTTTAGAAAGCAGGACATTCTGTCATTTGTGACAACGTGGATGAACCTAGAGGATATTATGCCAGATGAAATAAGCCAGACACAGAAAGACAAATACCATGAGACCTAACTTACATGTGGAATCTAAAAAAGTTGAATTCATAGAAGTAGAGAATAGATGGTGGTTAACAAAGGTTGGGGTCAAGGGACAGACGGGGAAAGGGGAGATGTTGGTCAAAGGGTACAAAGTGTCACTTAGACAAGAGGAATAAGTTCTGATCTACTGCACAGCACGGGAACTATAGTTAATAATCATGTATTGTATATTTAAAAGTGTCTAAAACAAGATTTTAAATGTTCCCATCACAAAGAGATGATAAATTTGAGGCAATGGATATGTTAATTCCACAATGCAGACATGTATCAAAACATCATATTGTACCCCATAAATATATACAATTATTTGTCAACTAAAAATAAAATAAAACTTTCTTTGGCCAGGCGTGCTGGCTCATGCCTGTAATCCTAGCACTCTGGAAGGCCGAGGTGGAAGGATAGCTTGAGGTCAGGAGTTCGAGACCAGCCTGAGCAAGAATGAGACCCCCCGCCTCTACTAAAAATAGAAAAAAATTAGCCAGATGTGGTGGTGCACACCTGTAGTCCCAGCTATTCAGGAGGCTGAGGCAGGAAGATTGCCCGAGCCCAGGAGTTTGAGGTTGCTGTGAGCTAGGCTGACACCATGGCACTCTAGCCTGGGCAACAGAGTAAGACTTTGTCTTAAAAAAAAAACAAAAAACCCACAAAACTTTCTTTAAAAAAGATAAACAAGTTCTGGGGACCTACTATAGCTAACAATACTATATTGTACACTTAAAATCTGCTAAGAGGGTAGGTATTACATTAAGTGTCCTTACCACAAAAAAACAGATAAATAAAGGCAGCAGGAGGAAACTTTGGAAGGCGATGGATATATCCATGGCCTTGATGGTGGTGATGATCTCACCAGTATATATTTATCCCCAGATCAATCGAGTTGTATACATTAAATACGTATAGCTTTTTATATGTCACTTATACCTCAATAAAGTGGTTTTAGAAGAAAGAAATAATAAATAAATAATACGGTTGCTGAAATATAAATGCAAAATTTAGACCATAAAGTTGAGGGAATTTCAAAATGTAGAGTAAAAAAGAGAAAGCCCACAAATAAATTTAAAAAAAATGAAAGAAAAGATAAGAGACAGACCAGATCAATCCAGGAGGTCCAACATCTGTTCAATAGGCACCACGGAAAGAGAAAAGAGAGAAAACACGAAAGAGTAAACTATTAAATAAAAGTAGAAAAAAAGTTTTGCAGAATTTAAGGCAGGAAGAAGCTTTCAACTAAAAGGAAATTCTGAGTAAAATGAATTTAAAAATACGCACAGATAGAACTCATTATTGGGAAACATTAGCCCATCAAGGATAAAATGAAGATCCTGAAAGTCTCCAGAGAGAGGGGAAAGGTTACCTACAAAGAATGAGACGTTACCTGGTTTCTCATCAGCAGTACTGGACCCAGAGACAATAGGATAATGCCTTCAACATTCCAAAGGATAACTATTTTGAAACTGGAAATCTATGCCCAGCCAAACTATCAATGAAGAAAACAATAAAGTCTTGGGCATCTAAAAACTGAGAAAATTCACCTTCTGTGCACCTTTTCCAAAGAAATTACTGGAAGAGGTCTTCTAACAAAATGAACAAGATACTAAGAGAGAAACTTGGCTTCAAGAAAAAGCAGAACTCCCAGTGAAACAGAAATCCCAGGAAGATGTCTGGTGAGGACGGGAAGTCAGTGGACTCCAAAGACAAGGTCTTCGCGGAGAGCACAATGGATCCAAAACAACAGATAGACCTAGTAAGATATTGGAAGATGTTTGTGAAATGATGGGGAGGATAATTTTTCTTCCACCGAGAAGAATAATAATATGCACTTAAAAACACCAAGAAAAAAACTTGCACCAGTCATAATAACCAAGCATGAAGCAAACTAAAATGTGCCACAATTTTGAACAAATGATGGAAAATACAAAAAGACAATCTATTTGATTTTATACAAGGGTTGTGATATAAGACTGAGAGAGAAGAAAACGTAATCCCTCTATACCACCGGTTCACTGCAGAAAACAATACTCACATCTTCATCAGAATGTAAAGGCTGTTGACTGGATTTCAACTTTTCACATCACTCCGCAGATAAAACATGGATGAGACAAATGTATAAAGGACAAAATATAAATGTCACCAACTCTGGCAATGTTAAAGATAAGGTTGGCAGAAGTTGGAAGTTAAAAAAAGGTGGGGAGAAGAAGTGGAAGGAAGGATAGGAGATCTAGTAATGTCCTCATCTTACGGAATGAACTCACAGAATTGCCGTCTCACTTTAAGTGATTAAGAATTGGGTATTTTAATTGTATTAATTAAAATTGACAAGGTAGCCAGGAGAAGAAATAATTACCAAAAACAGAAGGTTGTGGGTGGATCAAGTAAGCTAACTCTTCATATTTCACAGCAGGGAATCAAGATGGGTCTAAAGTTAACAAATGGAGAAATGGAGGAATAACAATATCAGAGACTAACAATGACCACAGAACAAAAACCACATGGTGGCTGGCTCTGGAGGACAGAGCCACACCTATGGATTCCTGGGGATTTCTTTGTAATCAGGACTGAAAAGGGAAGAAACCAGACCCAGTTTACAGATGGTTCTGCACAATATGTTGGCACCAACAAGAAGCGGACTGCTACGTTACCACCCCAATCCAGAGTCTCTCTAAAAGGCAGTGGTTAAGGGAAATCTTCCCAATGAACAGAAGTTCCAGCAGTATCTTTGGCTGTCCACTTGGGATGAACCGAGAGATGGCCACAAGTACGGCTCGACATTACCCCGTGAGCTGTGGTTAATGCCTAGGCCGATGCTCAGGGACTTGGAAATAAACAGGATTGGAAGGTGGAGACAAGGAGATCCAGGGAGGGGATATGTGGCCGGACCTCTTGGAGTGGGCACAGCGCACAGACACGTTTGTGTGTCATCCGAACACTCACCAAAGGGCAGCCACTGTAGGGGAGGCTTTCAGTAATCCTACAGACAAGGTGGCACATCTGTGGATGTCCATTTGCTCTTTCCCCAGCCACCCTGGCGGTTGTTGAACCGGACTGGGGACAAAAGGCCGTGGTGGCAAAGATGGAGTCCATGTGGGAGCTTAATGGTAGGAACCTCCTGTCACAAAATCCACGAGCCACAGCCTCTGCTGAGTGCCCAACCGACAGCAGCAGAGGCCACTGCGGAGCCCTCAGTATAGCACCACTCCCCAGGGGGCCGGCTGCACAGCCGAGGCAGGGCAATGGTAGGGAAAGGCGAGCAGTTTGCCCTTGCTGGAATGATAAGTTCAGGGAATGGATTTGCTTCCCTGCCTGCAAAGCGTCTGGCTGCACTACCATCCGTGAGCTCCCAGAGTCTGGCTCACGCTCGTGATGTTCCACACAACACCCCAGACCAAGGAACTCGTTTTGCAGAAGCAAAGCAATGGGCCGGTCCCCGTGGAAATTAATGATCTTCCCGCTTCCCACATCACCCGGCAGCAGCTGGTCGGACAGAGCAGGGAAACGGCCTGCTGAAGACTTAATTACGACGCCGCGTGGACAGTAACAGACACAGTAACAGATTGGCGTCTGCGTTACAGGACACAGTGTGTGCTGCGAGCCGATGACCAACCGGTGGTGAGGTTTTTCCCGGACCCAAATACATAGGCCAGGAAACAGGGGGTGGGAGTCGGGGTGACTCCTCTCACTGTTGTACCTAACAAACTCCCACGGAATGTCTGCTTCCCGTGCCCTCTCGACTTTAAGCTCTGCTGGTTTGGAGGGTTTAGGAAGCCAGGGAGGAACGGTTCCGCCAGAGACCCAATTATGGTTCCACCAAACTGGACATCGAGGCTGACACCTGGACATTTTAGGCTCTTTATGCCACTGAATAAATAGGCAAAGAAGAGAATTACTCTCCTAATTACCAAGGAGAAACTAGGTTACTGCTACAGGAGGGGGATGAGGGACCCGGGAAATTCTCTGCTGAGCCACTTAGTACTTCCATGGCCGGGGAAGTGCAACGGATGCGGAGTGGACAGCAGGAGAAGGGAGGGAAGTTAATGTCAGCTGTGGCCTCGTGAAAACAAGAACGTAGAAACCAGGAATATTTTCTTCCTTGCTTGTTAGGTCTGCATTTATGTTTACACTGATATGTATTAACTAATTTCTTTTCTCTTCTCCTTCCTTACTCCTTTTTATTTTCCGTTAAGTTATTAGCAGTGGTCAATCTCACAACTTAGAATTTAAGTTACAGGACATTCAGATAAGACTGTGACTAAATTGAGGGGTAACCAGCACCACCCAGAAATGGACACCATGACTGTCACTTAGAGGGGGGTGTGATGGCCATTGGGATTTTTTGTCTTCTCTTTTTGAGACCGAGGTGAGTGTCTTTGTACAAAAGATCATTGCGCCTTATAAAGTAAAGCGCACGTTTGTTGTTACCATTAGGTGAAATTCAAATATGTATCAGCGGATGTCGAGTGGCCAAAGGGGTGGACTGTGTCGGGCATTAAGCTGGTAACTCTCAGCTCCAAGTCCACCTGCTACGTTCTCTTTGGTGATGCTGGGGTTGGGATTCTGCACGTCACATCTCTCCTTTGCTGGCTGGCTCCCCGTCAGGTTCTTCCAGTAAGAGGACCGGAGAGAAAACAGAGGCCGGAGGAGAAAGAAGAAATATGATCTCCTTGCTGTCCCTGTCACTCCAGCAACAGGTCTCCACCCCAGCGGGAGCAGCTCACTCCAGCAGCGTCACTGTGCTCCTTCAGAGATATCAGCACCAGCCAGCAGCGCCGCAGCACAGGAGGTCTAAACCCGGCTCTGGGGGTGGGGGTGGGGTCTCTTCTTCAAGCTTCCAGAGCCAGATAACCCCAACCTCTCCCCCGTGTCCTGCCAGCCCTGGGGTCGTGCCTTCTTTCTGTAGTTCCCCGACCCGTGCTACTTCAATGTTCTCCTTTACCCCTTTCAGTCCTCCAGTACATGTTTAACTAATTTTCTATATTAAATTCTCTCTGTTAAAATTCCTGGTGTGGTTTCTGCTTTCCTGACTGAACCCTCACCAATACAGACAGGCAACTGTAACTTTTTATCATAAGCCTCCTAGACACTGGAACTTTTTTTAACTCTGCACACGTACTACTTGTTATTACTCTTTTCTAATTCTGTGATATAACTGTGAAAAGAGTGCAGTTAGGGAGACCTATCTTCTAGAAGAAGAACCTCCTCTACATTGGGTGGGTCATGGAAGACTTCCCGGAGGAAGTGACATCTAAACAAAATTTGAATAACTCTTTGGAATTAACCAGGCAAAAAGTGTGGGATAGTGAGTCAGACATAGGGAAAAATACCAAGTGCAAAGGGAAGGAAGCAGTAAGGCCTCCTTGAGTTCAAGGGAGAGTCAGGCCAAAGCATCAACAGCGTCAAGACATGAGGCCAGGGAGGCAAAAGGGGGCCAGATCAGAAAGGACCTTTGTAACGTCGGCGAGGAGTTAGAACATTTTCCTGAGGACTAAGGAGATGGTCAAAGAGTTTCAGCAGAGGAGGGGCATGACCATGTTGGCTGCAGCAGGCACTCAATGTCCTTGTGCTGACCTTGAGCACCCTGGCCCTCGCTCTCGGCCAAGTCACACCTTCCCCAAGTCGCACTTGCCCAAACTCCCAATCCTCCGGCTCCCCAGACGCCTCCTCGAATCATGTCTGTGCTGCGTCTCTCCCCCTCAGAAGCCTTGCCGGGGCACTAGTTAGTGTGATAAACTAATTCACAGTGAAGTATTAGCAAAGGAAAATGGTTTAGCCCTCCTCGGGGTATTTTCATTTTAAGGAGACCCATTGACAAATATTTACTGAACAGTCTATTACATGCAAGAAACTATGTAGAACTCCTAGGGGGAGCCCCGGCTTGACCTAAATAAATCAGTCTCTAATGATGGCATTTTAGGCTCATTGTAGGCGGCAGACAGCCTTTCTTACCTCTGGTTAAACCACAGAAGCAGCCCTCTTGCTCCGCCCCCCATCCAAACCCCCACCTCTCCCCTCCAATGGAGGCTAGTGGAGGCCGTGGCCCCCGAGAGTTTAACTGTCACTGTCCGGAGTGGTGTCGTCATTGCTGGGACTGCATTTGGGGACTCAAGCCAATCCCTGCCTCGTGTCTTGGCATCCCTAGGTCTGTACAGGGAGCTCTATCTCCCATTCATGGCCACCCTCTGGCCCCTCCTGTGCCTCAGTCTGCCGACCTCCACCCAGACACACTTACCGAGAGCCTCCTGGGCACCTGGCACTGTGTCAGGGATAAGGGACAGGGAGCCGGGAGTGTGGAAGGTGAACTCCGGAGGAATCCGAGGCAGCCTGCACTTCGACTCCGCGTGGGATGGATTCTCCTTTGAAAAGCACAGCCTCTCAGCCTGGCCGGCACTCTTCTCCTCTCTCCACCACCTCTTGGAGAGCAGACCAAAGCAGACAGGAGGATGAGAGGCAGGAAAGAAAGGGGCAACGTCAGGAAGGGACAGACAGGGCTTTCCAGATGCAGGTCCCCCAAGTCTTCCCCCTCACCCCCTGTCCCACGCTGGATCCACCAGTGCCGCCCTCGCCCCTTGGGCCCCTTCCCACTTACCTGTCTGCAAGTCCCTTCCTGGGCACTGCAGGAGAGACATCCTGAAGCAAGAGGCTGAAAGAGGCAGCTGGAAGCCAAGACCCTCGGACTGTTATCTGACTCACTGCGTATTACCTGTGCCTTAGCTATGTGCTTGGAACTCAGTGTTCCCATCTATAAGGTGGGCACGACCCGGGCACTGTTAACCCCCCAAGACCTTCCAGAGCTTCCCTCTCCATCAGCCCTGCCCAGCCGTCCTTTCCCATCCATTAAGAAACACCGGCATCTAGTGGTTACGCGAGGAACCTGCAGCGCAGACTCCGGCTTCCAAGGACGGAGACCACAGATGCAAAAGCTCAGACAGAAGCAGGGAGTCAGCCCCCTATCCCAGGCGCCCCTCTGCAATTCCCTTCCCTCTCCCCCTGAAGCGCCCCCCTAGACCCTTAAACAGCTTGTGAGTCAAGAACCAGTGTTGAAACGGTCGTGTTGCGTGGTCCTTGCTAAGATGGCCCAGACACAGACTGGTGACAAGGAGAGAGAAACTGTGGATGAAACATGCCATGGATAATCCACAAAGTGAGTCATTAGGAGGTGAGGCCAAGCGAGGATTCCAGAGTCAGGCAGGGGCCCCGGTGCAGGGAGGGGCAGACAGCGAGATTAATGGGGCAGCTGTCTGCCACGGTGGCTGCCAGTCATCCGCCCGCCAGCCACTCCATCATGCACCCACAGGTGCTTACTCAGCACTCCCAGGTGCCCAGCGTCACACCAGGCGGCCGACAGTGTGCGCGCGCGTGCGTGTGTGCAGGGGAGGGGGAAATAAGCAAAGGAGAGAGGATGCTCGCAGCGTGAGTCACCAGCAGACACAGGCAAGTGAACCACAAAGTAATCTAAATTCATTTATTCCACAGACGCTCCTCCACCTGCTGTGCACCAAACACAGGGACCTGCCTCCCAAGCTGCCCAGGGCCCACCCCACCCTTCCACCTGACGGCCACCTGAAAACAGTCTGCCCCTCACTCCCGCTGACCTACTTCACATATATTAAAGACACTTTCACCGCCGCCTTGCATCTCTGCATCCTCAGAACCTAGCACACAGGAGGGGCCTAATATGTGCTTATTGAAGTCATTAATCCAGTCCAGCACCTACCAGAAGCGGGCATCCCTTCCAATAACGTCACTGATGGTGGCTCGCCCGGCCCCTCCTCGAATACCGCAACTCATTATCCCACGTGCTGTTGCGTCAGTCAGGGCTCTGCAGCAAGAGACAGGCCGAGATCGAACTCACTGAGCAAAGAGGGGGCAGTGGCCCCCACAGCTGTGCAGGCGCAGGGTAGAGCTGCGGACCCACAGACCTGTCTCCAGTATGACAGCGACAGGCTTTCCGCATCCTCCCATCCTGTCTTCCTTGGTCCCCACCGCCCCCACGTCCGCATCTCCAGGCTCTGTTTCCGTTGTTGCTTTCCTCGCCCTGCCCCTCGCGTCCCCGCTGCCTTCACGCGGCAGGAGGAAGGGAGATGGCACAGGCTCCCCAGGCTTGCACAATCCCAGCCCAGGGGCCCCAAAGGCTCTCCCCCCTCCTGCTGAGGGTATCCTGAGGACTCCAAACCCCACGGATGACTCTGATTGGGCCATTCCTGTGGCCTGGGAGACGGGTACAATTGCCCAGGGGTCACAAGCCTGTCCCTGTGGCCAGGGGGACAGGAGAGGACACTGTCATTGTCTGCCCGTCAGGATCATGTGGGGTGGGGAGTGGGACAGGAGGGTCTCCCAAGTGAAGGAGGACGTGCACGTGCTCCCAGGAAGAGGGAGAAAGATGCTGAGGAGGCACGGTGGTCAGCGTCCCCCCAGAAATTCATGTCCACCTGGTCCTCAGAGTGTGACCTTATTTGGAAACAGGGTTTTTACAGATATAGTTAAGGTCGGGGTCAAGATGAGATTAGCCTGGATTGGGTGGGCCCTATATCCAACGAGCAGGTCCTTTTAAGAGACAGACGGGGAAACGCAGACGAGGGAAGGAGGCCACACGAGGACGGGGCAAAGACTCGGGCACTGCAGCCTCGCCGGGAGCGGGAGGGGCAGGGAAGGATTCTCCCTGGAGCCTCAGGAAGCAGCACGGCCCTGCCAGCGCCTGGATTTGGACTTCTGGCCTCAAGAACTACGAGATAATCAGTTTCTGTTGTTTTAGGCCAACAGGCCTGTGATCGTTTGTTATGGCAACCCCAGGAAACCAACACAGGAGGAAAGGCCCACAGGTGTCCACCGTGCCATCAGCTGGGGCGGGGGACGGGGCTGGAGGCTGCAAAGTGCCTGATGGGGACCCCAGTGCACATCCCGGAGCTACGCCCGCTGGCTCAGGGTCTGTCCAGGGCTTGCACACATGTGCGATGTGGCAGAGGCCAAAGGGTCCTAGAGAGGCAGGAGCCCCTCACCACCAAGCACTTACGTGCACACGGAGGCTAACGGGCGCCCATTCGGACAGCCTGAAGGATTTCTGATAAAGGGAAGAAACCCTCAGTAAACTTGACACATGAACTATTTCTTCTTTTCTTTTTTTATTTAAATCTGATTAATTAGTGAAAACTGGAGTGTTTGGCAGCCGATGCTGAGAACAGGGAATCGTCAGGAAGCCGAATGCTTCTGGGCAAGGGGTGAAGCGCTGGAGACGATGTAGCCATTGATTGGCCTAAAATTTTGACAGTGTCAAGAAGACGTTAAACCCTTCTCTGGGTCTTCACTTTCCTCGTCTAATGGAATTGCTTGGAAGTTGGAAAGTGCAGCCACCCTCTAGTCTTCTCTTCTCCCGCCCGAAGTTTCCAGTCCTCGAAATATTCTTCTTTCCTTGATGCAGTTTGCGGGACCTCCCCCACGCTGGGAGCAATCTGGGCACACCCTCGCCAGGGCCTCTCAGCCTGGCAGCCTGAGATCTGTCTCTGCCTGGGGACAGGGCCAGGGGCAGGACAGCACCTGGAGGCACAGGGGCGCCAGTGTGCTGAGGTCAGGCCCCTCCTGCACCTTCCCCACCAGCCCCAGCCCAGGAGTGACGCAGAACACGGCAAGCCGGGCGCCCGCCTCCCCTGTTCCGGCAGGACTGCCGCCCTCCCAGACCCTCCTAATAGGAATCCGGAGCCCGGGCCCCACACAGCTGCTCCAGGCCATAGGTGGTGCCGCAGCCTGATGTGCGACCTCTGGTCTGCTCTGGGTCTCCAGCTCCTGGGCCTTTGATTTACTGACTCCCGGCTCCCGCCCACCCGGGGAAGCCCCACGGAGCCGTTGCCTCTCTTCCAACTCATGGAGTTGACAGAGTCCAGGCTGCTTTTTCAGGTGATTTAGGGACCTTCCCGGAAGACGCTTTGAAGCCTCTTCAAAGCCAATGGCGTCGTGAGCAGCCACCAGGCAGCAGAAAGGCCCCGCAGGCCTGGGCCACCTCCCACATTGCCAGGCCACACACACGGACAAGCTGAGGCTCACCCCACTGTGAGCCCGGCGGTGACACAGCAGGCCTGGTCAGACACAAGCGCTGAGAGGCCACGGTTTGAGGACAGCACCTCAGTGGGCCCCTCCTCTGCAGCCAGCAGCGAGCTCCCACAGTCGCCCCTCCGGCCATTACCCGGCCTCCAGAGCAGGAAGGAGGGAGGAGACCAGGTAAGGACTAAGACTGAGCTCCACGAAGAACCTCTCTGGAGGAGCTCCCACCCCGAACCGCACCGGGGATCTGATATCTGTTAGGCACCAGGGTGACCACGTGCAGCCTCGCGCTGAGCTAGGCGCCACTTTGTCCCCCCAGCTTCTCTCCCCTGTCTGGGGAAGGGGCTCGGCTCATTGACGCTGCAGGCTCGCCGTCCGCCCCTCCCGCCTCCGCCTGCTCCCCGGGACCCCAGCTGAGAAGATGCCAAGCTCCCTCTCCATTAGCGGGATCACTCAGGCAGACGCCTGCCCGCAGGGCGACAGCCCACAGCCCCTCCCCCTGCCCTGCAGCTGGGCCTTCACCCTCCAGCCCAGGCAGGTGTGAGGCTGCTGGGTCAGCTGCGAGAAACCAAGGCAGCCAGAGGCCCAGGGCTCGGCCTCGCCCACCTGCCCCCTAAGAACCCGATCCCCCTCCCCACCCTGGGCTGTGGTCAGAGCATGGGGCGGAATCTCATCAACAAGAAATTTGAAGCCATTAAAATACAATAAAAGAGAAATTAAATGTAATCGCTCTGTAAATTATAACTAATTGAAACATCAATTGTAATTTTTATGATCTGCATTCGGAGTGAGTGATGGCGGAGCCGGGAAAGGAAAGTTAAATGATGGTGGCGATGTCCCCGGATGCCCCCTGCCCCAGCCTCTGCCCCCTTCCCCTGCAGGCTCCTCCCCTTCCCTTCCACACCCTGCAGAAAGCGGAAAGCTCTCTGTTCCAGAAGCTTCCCCCACCTCCAACCCATGTAACCTGGAGGCCTCAGCTTGCTCCTGTTTGGGGTGCCTCGCGAGCAGGGCCTCGGCTGGCTCTTGTGTTCCCACAACCCTGAGGAGGGGCTGGGCGGCTTTCCTGGTTTCGCTCATTTGGAGCATGACCCCAGGTCCCACCCGCACGACTGGCCAAACTCCAAGCCCGGGAGTGGCAGGAAAGAGCACCTGAAAGCCTGCGATTCCCCAGAACTCTCCTCCTTTCAGCCACGCAGCAGTAGTCCTGGGCCTGGAAGGACGCAGGTCATCTGAGTCCTCCCCCTGCCTCCGTCCCAGCTTGAGCAGGGCACTCCAGGGCCCTGGGTCAGTCGGTCAGCACCAGCTTCCCTCCCCTCGTCCCGTGGCAGGGCTGTGACAGGGAAAATATGAGTGGCCCCTCCCAGGCGTGGGGACCCCGACGTGTCCAGCAGCTCTTCCTCCCCCATTTGGCAGCCGTCCACTCTGTGTGCAGCACCAGGGACGGCACATGTGACAGCTTGGGAGGCAAGCAGACCCGCACCACGCCTCCACCACCAGGGTGCTGCCGCTTGGCCTCTCTTGAAGACTCAGTCTCCCCAGCAGTGACTTAGAGACAATAGTAACATCCACCGGAGAGGTCTGGGGGCATTTAGCAACTGCGTTTGTGAAGCTCTCAGCACAGCGCCAAGCACAGAGTGGGCTCCCACTAAATTCCAATGATAATCGTTGCTGTGGTTGTCATTATTTGCCCCACTCCAGCCTGTTTTTCTTTTGCCCCCAGACCAGCAGATACCTGGGACTTTGTCCCTTCCCTCCCTGCACCCCCTCCCTGGACATCAGCTCCTCTGGTGCTGCGGGGGCTGCCCCCACCTGCTTGTGGCTGCAGGCTCCTCTGGACTCCCCCCAGGACAGGGAGGTGAGCCCCTGGTCTCCACGCCTGCAGGCAGGGGCAGGCCAGGTCCTGGCCCCCTGGACCCCAGCAGACTGACCTCTGCCTGGCGGAAGGGACCCGATCTCCGGAGTGGTCCACTCCCGGCTGAAGTGGAAGGAGAGACAAGGCGAGGAAGGCCGGTCCACTCCCACCTCCTCCCAGAAAAAGTCTTTTCTTGTAGAAGTTTCATTCTGAGGTGTGGACTTCTAGAATTGTCATGACGTCCCCAGGGCCATTTCTCACGAGCTGACCTCTGTCTGGAACTGCCCCATCGCAGGCAATAACAGACACTTGCCTGATTTTCTAATGTGGATCCCGCTGGCCGGGAGTCAAGACCCAGACCCTGGGCCACCCGCCGCTTTCACCCGGCTGAGATGAGTCTGGGTCGCTCCTCACCGAGGCTGGCACTCGGCTTCCTCATCGAAAAGGTGAACTAATCCACCGCTTCTTCAGCTACCTGAGCTGCAGGACCAGTGTTTTGTTTCTTTGTTGTTTTTTGTTTTTTTTTTTTTAATTTCTAATCTGCAAATGTAAGTTGGCCGATCAACATCTTAAAATTCTCTTTATTAAGATATAATTCACATACCATAAAGTTCGCCTTTTTAACATATGCAATTCAGTATATTCGGAAGGTCGTGCAACCATCACTGCTAACTTCAGAACATTTTCCTCGGCCCGGAAAGAAACTCCACACGCATCAGAAGTCACTCTTCATTTCCTCCTCGCCGCAACCCCTGGCAACCACTAATCTACTTTCCGTGTCTATGGATTTATCTATTCCGGACATCTCATGTAAATGGAACCGTACAACATGTGGCCGCTCTCGCTGAGCATAATGTTTTCAAGGTCCACCGTGTTGTAGCACGTGTCGGAACTTCGCTCCTTGTAGCGGGATGGTACTCCCCCTGCAGACGCGCCACACTGTGTTTATCCATTCATCAGCTGGTGTGCATTTGGGTTGTTTCTAGTTTTTGGCTGTTGTGAATAACGTTGTAATGAAAATTCACGGGCAAGTTTTTGTGTGATTTCATGTTTTCAATTCTCTTGGGTATACACCTAGGAGTAGAATTGCTGGTTCATATGGTAACTCTATATTTAACATTTTTAGGAACTGCCAAACTGGTTTCCAAGGTGGCTTTACCATTACTGCTTTTATAAAAAAATAAGATGAAAATGAATTATTAGAAAAATGAAATTTGAAATAATATACAAAACATAAGAATTTTTTATTATTAAATCAACAGGCATAAAATTACTTTGTCAAATTGCTATGGACGTTTCTAAACACTTCCTCTCGATCTCAGTACTTCCTTGGTCAATGACGGGGAACGCACAGTCCTTGGACCGGCACCAGCCCCCGGACCACACTCAGAGCAGCCTGGACCATGTGTGTCCTTTGCATCCAAACACAGGACAGCCCCTTAGTGTGGGCTGCAGGCCCCATGCCCCCCCCCACCTCTCCAGCCTCACTGCCCACCAGCCACACCACGTGTCCCTGCTGGCCCCAAATGCCCTCACGGCCCTTGCACCACCTTCGACTGATCAATCCCTCTGATCTCAAGTCTGTGTCCAAACACCTCCTCCAGGAAGCCCTCTTACATCCTGCATCTGGGTCAGTGTCCCCACTCAGACCTCCCAGTTACAAAGCTCATTTCACTCCCGTGCTCGCTTTGTGATGATCTGACTGTACATCTCTCTCCTCCACTATTACACCCTCCTTTAGGGCAGGGGCTCTTCCTAGGAAGAGAAGTGTCCAAGATATAGGGTGATCGTGTAATTTAAAGTCTAAGCCAGGACATTTTTTAGAGTGAAAGGGGAGCCGTTAGTTATTATGCTAAGACACCAGGCATAAACCAGAACTGTCCCCAACAAACAGGGATGTGCAGTCACTCTGTCAAACCGAAGTCAGGGAGGAGTCTAAGGTAAGGACATGGGGAAGGGAAGGGACAAGCAAGTGGCTGACACAGGGGAGGCCAGAGCAATGGGTCCCCTCACTCGAGACCCGAGTGCCCCTCTGCAGTCCCTTGGTCTGGTCATCCTCCTGGGACCCCAGCGCCCTTGCTCCTCTCTAGTGCGAGTGGGCCGCCCCCCCGAGCAAGCTCACCAATCCCTGTGTCCTGGGAAGATGGGTGCGTGTCTCGTCTACACAGCTGCCTTTGCTTTGATGTTGATCCTGGGATCCAATAGCCATGGCCAAGTTTGGGGGGTTGTGGAAAGCATACTATGAAAGAAGAAGGGGTCCCCTTTGGCCCCCCAGTTCAGCTTCAGACGGGGACATGAGTGGATCAGGTACTTTGGAGTCTGGCAGACTGTCTACTAGAACTGAGTTTTTCATCTTTGCACCCCCAGCCACCAACCTAGTGAGCACTCCATAAGTGTTGGTCGAATGAATGAATGAACACAAGCCTCAATGCCCCGGCAACAGCCAACTGGATTTCCTAGAAACTAAAGATTCCTGGGCTTGTCACAGGCCAGAGGCAGTCAGCCAAGGAGTCGTCTTTCCCTGCTGAAAACTGGAGAAACGGGCGAAGAGAAGCAAAAGCAGCATAAGGCTGGTGGCTCCCATCGTCCCTGGGTTACTAAGTGGCAGGGTCTCCCTGGGGCTGAGATTTGTAGTTCCTGGTTAAATGCCAGGGTTTAATGGGCATGCTAGGGAAAAACGTTTTTCAGTGAGTGGTAAATGTCTCCCCAGTGCCTGCAGCGGTAATTACTTCAATGGGACAATCTCTCCTTAACGTGCTCCTGGCCGGCAGGTGGGGAGGCGCTCTGGACAGAGCATCTGGGTCAGGAAGCTGTGGCCAAGGGCATCTCTTGGAGGAAGGCGAGGTAGAAAGGAGGAGAGACACAGGTCAGCTCATGCCCGAACCAAGCTGGGATGACAGTGGCCTGAGGAAGCAGGGTGCTGGGCAGCCAGGGCAGGGGCACATTCAGTGGGTCACTCAACAAACCTTACCTAAGCACCTAGTGATAATGCAGGTCAGGCTCTTAATGCCAGGCACTGCGCTAAGTAACCACTTGATAGGAATTATCTAATTAATTATATATAATTACAAAAATATTTTAGGCAGGGTGCGGTGGCTCTCTCCTGTAATCCTAGCACTCTGGGAGGCCGAGGCGTGAGGATCTCTTGAGACAGGAGTTCGAGACCAGCCTGAGCAAGAGCAAGACCCTATCTCTACTCAAAATGGAAAATAATTAGCCAGGCGTCTTGGTGCACGCCTGTAGTCCCAGCTGTTTTGGAGGCTGAGGCAGCAGGATCGCTTGAGCCCAGGAGTTTGAAGTTGCTGTGAGCTGGGCTGACGTCACGGCACTCTAGCCAGGGCAACACAGTAACATTTTGTCTCAAAAAAGAAAAATATTTAAACCATATGAGGCACATATTATTATTATCCCCTTACAAAGGAAGGAACCGTGGCTCAGAGAGGGTACAGAACTCCAGACTGTAGACAACAGACACAGAAATACACAAGACACGGTCCTTACCTTGATGAGTGACGACAGTGAGCAAGTAGTCCGGACCAAACAGAAACCAGGTGATTTTTAAAGTAAACTTTTTATTGAATTATAAAATACATACACAAAGTGCACAGCTCATAGCGTTTAGCACGGCAAATGTTCACAAAAGGAGCAGTTTGGTGAACCAGCTCCAGAGCAAGAAACAGAACAGAACAGGCTCCCAGAAGCCCAAAAATCCTTCCCAGTCACTGCCCTCCCCAAAGGTAACCACCGTCCTGACCTTTGTCGTCAAGCATGAGTTTTGTCTGAAAACTAGATAATTTTATTAGGGGATGAAAAATGGTAAGGAAACCAAAGGCATGAGGGACTCTGGGAGCACAGAGAAGGGTCACATCACACAACCCACGGCGTGGAGAAGGCTCCAGGAGGAGGTGACGTCTGAACCGAGTCCTGGAGGATGGACAGACGTGGACGCAGAGGTGCGTGTGTGCACACAAGTGTGTGCACGTGTGTCATCATCCAAGTTTATTGGTTCCAAGTCTCTTTCTGTTCTACAAAAAGAAATGCGTTTCAGAAGGACTTGGGTTAGCTCGGGGTTTCTCAACCTCCACGCTATTTACGGACATTTCGAGCCCGATCGTTCTTTGTCGGGGGGCCGTCCTGTGCAGCGTAGGATGTTTGGCAGCGTCCCTGGCCTCTACCTGCTAGAAACCAGTAGAAACCCACCTCCCAAGTTATAGCAACCAAAAACGTCCCCCAGTGTTCCTGAGGGACGGGGACAAAATTGCCCTTCCCTGTCTGAGTGAGAATCGCCGGGTTAGCTGATGAGAACTGCCGACGGCCAACACAAGGACGGGGGAGCTCTCGGAGGACCCTGGCAGAGTGGCCCAGCCTGTGCCTGGGGGCAGAGAGATAAAGAGGTTGTGTCCAGGAAGGCCTGCCTGACCCAGCGCCAGCACTGGCCAGCAGCCCCCGGCAGCCAGCAGGGCCCTCGGACCTTGGAGGAGGTCAGCCCCGAGAAGCAAATGTCCCTGAGCAGTCCCAAGCCAGGGACAGGATTTGCTCCCTGCTCCAGGGAGATAAGGGGCAGAATACCACGCGCTGGAGCCTTCCTGCAGCTGAGATCAGATTTCAATTAAAGTGATTAGCTCTGTTTATTTAGACTCCACAGCTGCATACAATCTATCGCGTGTTATTGTGAGTTCAAAGAAATAAAGGAGGGGCGTGGGGGGAGGGGAGGCAATTCTGCCCAAATTGAAAAAGTCCTCCTGTAATTACGAGATTGGAAAATCTCCGCTGAGGGGATCAATAATGGGAAATCTAAGTGCCACTGTTTGCCGAGATTACAGCTTCCAATCGCTCCGTCTTGGATTTTAATTTTCTCTCTCATTGTCACAGCGTCATGAGCAGCGATCCCAGCCCCACCTCCCAGCTCGAGAGAGGCAGGCAGTAGGGCCAGACCAACGCGGGGAAGTCCAGGCATATCTGACCTTCTTATGAAGTTTGCATTGCTGCGTAACAGATTACCACACACTTAGTGCCTTCAAACAACACACATGTACTGTCTCACCGTGTCCGTGGGTCAGCAGTCTGGGATGGTTCACCTTGGTCCTCCGCTCAGGGCCTCCGAAGGCTGCGCCCCACGTGTTGGCCGAGCCTCATGGGAGGCTCAATGTCTTCTTTCCAGCACACGTGGTCGTTGGTGGAATTCATTTCCCGACAGCCGCAGGACTCACGGCAGGCCGCTTGCCTCTACAAGGCCTGCAGGAGAGACAGTCTCTGATATCCAGGTCCTCATTTAGAGAGCTCACCCGATTAGGCCAGGCCCACCCAGGGCAATCTCCCTTTTTGATTAATTTAAGGTTGACTATTTGGGGACCTTAATTACATCTGCAAAACCTTTTCATCTTTGCCACATTCTATTAACTAGAAGCAAGTGACATGTCCCCCCCACACACACAAGGGGAGGGCATTACACAAGGGTGTGGGTCCTTGGAGTTCACCTGCCACACCCTCCATCAGAGCTCTCCCCCGACAGTTCCCAGAGCCAGGCCATGGAAAGATGTTCCCTCCTGAGCCACCCTCACCTGCACTGGCCTCTCTGACCCAGCCTGCTGGACTGACCCCCAACAAGCCAGCAGCCAGACTTGACTGACTGAGACCTTCCCAATGAGAAGATGGAGAAAACAGCCAAGGACGTGATCTATCCTGTTTCTGCCCACCACTCTTTCCCGCAGACCAGCTCTGCTCTCACTGCTCTCTGGTCTCCTCCGTGTCCTGAGCACCAGCCAGGATTCCCAGCTGCCCTGACCCCGCAGCCTTAACTTGCCACTTTTCTCCGTGCCAGGATGCTGAGCAAAGGTTGCCATGTCAACTCTGTGGGCCCTAACCCAGCTGGGACTGTGTACAGGTTTGCAAGGGGAGGTGTGTCCCACTTGAATCTTGGAGAAACAAACTCGATGGAAGCAAACGGAGAGGAAAGGACCTTCCAGGCTGTGGGAACACAGAACCACGCTGTGCCCTGTCCATGGTGCTGATGCACAGACGCTCTTAACGATCAGGAGCCCAGTCTTGAGGTCAAACTAGTCCCTGTTCCCCCTGCACCCCCGCCCCGGGCCGGCACACAGGGGCGGGCAAGTGGGATGGAACTGAGGTGGCATTTAGCTACACATTTCATTTTTGTAACGACCTTCCCATTTCCCCTCTCGGTCTCGCTTGTCAGTCTGTGGCCATTAAATTCCTCATTAGCAAACGAGATTTGGATGAGTTCATTAAGATGAGGGATGGCCCCACGGTGCAGCTGGCTGGGGGTGAGCTAGAACTTGTCTCCTCCCTCTTTATTAGAAAATGATGCCCCTCACATTCTGTGCGCCCCTCTCCAGGTCTACTCCCGGGTCCAAACAGGCCCCCTGGGGTTACTCCGGCGAACAGCCGGAGGGGTGGTCAGGGCACACCAGGAAAACAAACAGCGACACAGCTGGTGACTCACACATATACCCAAAGTCACCCGATCAGGGCTGGGGCTCTTGCCGCTTCATACTAAAGCTCAAACTCCCAAACGTGACATTCAAACCTTTCCCAGTAATCTCTCAGTCCACCTCTTCTGTCTCTTCTGTCCTCCCACACGTCCCCTGCCGTTGGGCAATGACAGATGACCTGATGCTGGGCATCTTGGAACTGGCTCGGGCTGCTCCCAGCTCATGAGAGCTGCTTGTTACATACTCGCAGGTTTTGCAAGATGCTTGACATCGCATTGGCAGCTTGAAATCGGCCATGACAGGAGTATTTACACCACAGGAACTGGCAAATGCCACAGATCAAGGGTTTTTTTTGGCAGAAAGCTACATTTTAAACATTTGCCAGCACAGCCCTGTCTGCAGGTCCTGAGCATGTCTTTTCATCTTGCCCTTCTACCTTAAGGATCATTCAGTTTCCACTTTTGGAAACTAACCCAAGCCAGCGAATGGGACAGGCAGAAATTTGTGGAGAGGGAAGAGGTGAAGGAGCAGGAAGTACAACTGGTCTCACGGGGACTAGCAAGTCGTCCAACAGCTGGGGCCACCTAGTCTCTGCCTTCTGCCTACACACTCCCATGTGGCTTCCCCCAAATAAGTGCCCTTTGCCCCTAGTCTGCAGGAAATCCCAGGCCAATCAGCCACCAACCAGAGGGTCTCTGCGTCTGGCTCCAAACCCAGGAGTACACCAGGTTAGTGTGTCCCTGCTTTCAGCAGGGACTGCAGGGCTGGGGCTGAGCAGTTCGTGGGGCAGAGCTGGGAGACTGGCCCCTCTCTCAGGCTGCAGGGCGAGCTCCCAGAGGACAGAGTGTGTTTATTCATCTCCAGGTCCCCAGTCCTAGCACAAAGGAGCCTAATAAATGTTTACAGAATAAATGAATCGCCTCACAGTTTGGGTCCTTCTCTCAGGAACATGTGACCCAGCTGGTCCCTGGAGAAGGAGGCAAAAGGCTCTGAGGAATTCAACGAGGTGACACTCCACACTCAGGTGATGAGGCTTCTTTGCCCTCCAGTTACTAGCTGCGTGACCTTGGGCAAGTCACTTAACCTTTCTGTGCTTCAGGGGCCTCATCTATAAAACGGAGGCTGTGATTTTGCCTAACGCAGGGCTGCGGTGAGGATTGCAGATGCTCTTCGTGGAGCAGCTGGGATGGTGCCTGACACATAGTAGGCACGCAGCACAGCGGTAGCTTTTGTTCCCTGTTCTATGGTGAAACCATAGGACAGGGCCCTTCGAGGTTCCCCCAGCGGCTTCCTCCCCAGGTCTGATGTGTCTCCAGTCAGCCACACATGGACCCTCTTCCAACCCCAGCCAGGCCCCTGTTCTCAGAGGACTAAATCCAAGGGTAAGGCCATGTTGACAACAAACTGCAGCCACTCCTCCCTTGCTCTCCCCAGGAGCCCGAGCTGAAGACTTCATCTGCTGTAATTAACAAGCCAACTGCATCTGTCTTGCTCCATTAATAGCAGAGCAGCCTGTCAGGTGAGGGCCGACAGGAGATTCTGAACAGGAAGGTAGGAGAGGACCAGGCAGGAACAGGGGTGTGACCCAGCCAGCATCCAGCCTACCCTGCACCTCCACCCACCCCCTGTCCCTTCGCCCCCCTCAACTCCTAAGGCTGACTGTCTAGAGGCCACAGGCTACATGAAAGGAGGACGACTGAGTAAAGGGAACAGCCTCCGCTGGCCCCCCAGGTGCTCCCAACAGCAGGTAGGGTTGGGCAGGTGGGGACCATCGCTCAGAAGCCCAGATAGTGGGAAACAGCCGTGCCCCCTGCAGAAACCCCCCTCCCCAAGATTCAGCCAGGCAGGATGCTGGTTATGGCCATTCTACCTCCATCCTTTCTTCTCCAAAGACTTTGCAATTGCTGTGACATGGCAGCACGTGGCTGCTGGTGAGCTTCGGGAGGAGGCGGTGGCCAAGGCTTCTCACACGGAGACCAGTGGCAGCTCGCTTCCCCCTCCCTCTCCCCCAGGGTGGAGTCTAGATTCACAATTCGAATTGTTTTTCCTGCTTGCACACACCAGAGAAAAAAACAGGAAGGAGAGAGAAGGACGTGAGAACAGTGACCCAGGCGCCACCTAAACCGTGTTGGCCTCCGTGGCTGCGTGCCTCGTGCGTCTCCTTCCCCAGACTCTGGTTTCCTCCTCACACTCTCCTAAGTGTGCACGTGCTTGCCGGCAGGTGCGTGCATGCATGTGGTGCCTCTGATTTACGCAGCCCACAGACCCCTTAAGTCCCTGCTTCTAGCCGTGAGCAGTCTCTTTAATCTCCTCACCTTGGGAGGCATTGCAGCCCGCTGGTAATTGCTTCTGGAAACACGGTGACCGGTTTAATTGGTAGAACTTGTCCTGGGAGATGTAACACCACGATGCAATCTCAGGCCTATCTGTTTCTCTGGATACCCGGGGGTGTGTGTGGCTGTGCTTGCACGTGGGCTCACCTGGGCGTGGGAGGTGTGCACGTGGGCCCGCCCGGGCGTAGGAGGTGTGCACGTGGGCCCGCCCGGGCGTGGGAGAAGCGCAGGTGGGCCCGCCAGGGCGTGGGAAGTGCGCAGGTGGGCCCGCCCGGGCGTGGGCGATGTGCACGTGGGCCCGCCCGGGCGTAGGAGG
>NW_012153729.1:6320431-6375933 GCF_000956105.1 Propithecus coquereli
CCGGGCGTGGGCGATGTGCACGTGGGCCCGCCCGAGCGTGGGAGGTGCGCAGGTGGGCTCGCCTGGGTGTGGGCGACGCGCACGTGGGCTCTCCTGGGCATTGGACGTGCCAGCCAGAGTGTGTCTCCGCCTGTTGAGCAGCAGATGAACTAAAGGGATAAGGGAGCAAAGGGCTCCTGAGGGCTGGTGGGATGGGCCAGAAGAGAGCCAGCCTAATCCCAGGTGGCCTTCTCCGCCTCGGAACCAAGAAGGGCAGCGTCAATCCTTCATCAGGCATCAGGACAGCTGCCTTTGGTGGCTCCCTGCCCTGTGTGGAGGAGTGGGAGGGCGGGACACCTTCCACGGCCCCCTCCAAGTCTGCAGCTCCTCCCTGCTCTGTGCCCAAGGAAGACGGCCTTGAACCTGTTGGGTTCGGCCAGCGGGTGCCCTGGCAGGAGATGGGGAGGAGGGAGGTGAGCTCCAGCGATCCATTCCCCAGAGGGGCTGAGTGAGCCCCTCGGCTGAAGGTCACAGCCCAAGCTGTCTCTCACTGGGTCTCATCCCCTGCCCGCTCAGCCAGTGGTGGTAATAGAGTCCCTGCAGACACTCACGAGGCAGGGGCATCCTCTGGACCCTCCCTCCTGGTTTCCTGCACCTGCCACACCTCCCTTTATTAAAACTAGCCTCTGGCTGTGCCCCTGTTTCCTGTCAGGACCTCAAAGGATCCTTCAGGGGGTGGGAGACAGTGTTTGGGGGAAGCGGACCCCTCCACCCCCACATGTGAGGCTGGTTCTGGTTTCCTTCTCTGTTACCCGCCATTGGCAGATGAGCCCTAGGGCAGGGGCAGGGAAGGTGACCCACAATTCCCTGAGGAACACGTCCCTCCCGAGCCTCTGTACTGCGTTCCTACACCCTAAGCCAGGGCTGGCCAGTGTGGGGAGGACACAGAGGGGGCCCACGACCACTCAGGCCTCCGACGAGGGTCACCAGCCAATGGCTGGAAGGAGCAGCAAAGCACCCCTGGGGCCTCCCCTGAACACAGCTCACTGCCAGGGAGGCAGAGGCAGGCACCCAGCGGGCGGGAGGCAGACTCGGAGGAGCGGACAGACAGGTGGGTGGCGCGGCCGAGCAGAGGGTGTAGAGCTCTCTGTGGGGTCGGCTCTTGGGGCCCGGGGGCTGGGTCCGGGATGTGGCTCCTGGGAGCAGCAGCCACCCCCCCATGGAGGTTCCGCAACCAACCGGCCTGCCCTGACTCAGAGGACCCGACCTTTGGAGGGGGTTGGGAGGTTATCGTTCATTTCATCCTGCTCCCCCCGACCCCAGTCTAGCCCACACCAACCCCCGCCTCACAGCACTGACACCAGCCAGGGGAGAGGCCTGCCCATGCCCTCCCCTGGGGGCCCCGGCCTGGGAGAGAGCCGCCCGGTCACCCAGTCACCAGCCTCCCCCTGGTGCCTCCCACCTGGCAGAGGGACCCACAACCCGCCCGATGCCACTGCTGACGCCAAGGGTCTCCTGTCATTCATGCCCAGGACACTCTCCGAGCATCTTGATTTATGGACTTTAATTTCCCCAGATCGTCAGTCGCGCCCTCCTCTCCCTCTGGTCTGTCAGGGTGTTCGTCTCCCAGCGCCCCAGCCCCCGCCCCTCCCTGTTTTTAATTTGAAGCATCCGTCTGGAGCATCCTGAGCGGGGACGTCTGCAACACTGAATGCATTAAACCGCTGACAGCTCCATTGATTTTCTCTCTCCCACTGCATAATGCAAGATACATACGAGCCGATAGGCTAGCCCTCTTTGAAGGGACCGTGCCCTTTTTCCTCACTCTGATGTCCCCTCACCCTGGCACATGTTGATATATGGGAGGGGTGCCTGTCCCTTACGCTCAAGATGGATACTCCTCTGCCCCAATATTATTTCCCTCACCGTTGGTGGACACGGCCTTGTTACGCCAGCACACTGGGCGCCGAGGAAGCAGCTCTCGGAGTGAAAGGGGCCAGTGGGGGGAAGCAGAGGAGCGGAGGAGGTGGCATCTGTCAAACCCGGCTCTGCCCCCACAGAGGAGACGGCGCAGGGCTTTCGGAGCAGCCCCCTGCCTGCCTCGCCAAGGTCTAGGCAGGGGAGGATGCCCGCCGCTCTGCCACCGCCCCCAGTTGCAGTTCTTCTCCTCCAACTCCTTTGGCAACTCCTGCCTTGGACTCACATTCAATTAACAGTCACAGAGCCAGCTGCTGGGCTAAGCACTTTTCTGTTCTCCGTGCCTTCTGGTTTCTCATAAGCAGGGCAGCCGCGGACAGTTGTGCAGGCTGCGCACCATGGCTGCAGTGGCCTGGCTCAACAAGACTCAGAGATCTCCCAGCCAGACACTGAATTTGAACAGTTTATCACACTACCTCCTCCAGGAAGACCACCTGGATAGATGTCACCCCATCTGATGGCTCCTTTGTTCTTGTCCCCGTGGAACTCACTTGCTATGAGGGTTCCCACGCTTGGCAGGTTGCTCTGAATGTGCTGGGTGGCTTCTCAGGACACAGCAACGCTCTACTCCTCTTCGTGAAGCAGCATTCACGTTACTTCCTCCTGGAGGGTTTCCCGGGCCCACCTCAGCCCCAGCATGGATCAGACAGACCCCGAAGGCCCCCATCTGGTCCCACAGTGACAAGCAATTCCTGCACGTATGACCCTGCCTCGTCAGTGCCTCCTCTACTAGTCTGTGAGTTCCCTGAGATGGGGACAGGGATGGGGGCAGGATCTTATTTCTGTATTTTCACCACCTGCCCAGAGCCTGGCACGGAGCTGGGGTGACAAAGGCGTGCGAATGGATGCTGCCGTGACAGGGAAAGCACCTGGCGTGGTACCTGGCCGACAGAGCAGCTCCCCAAAAGCGAGTCGGATCCCCCTCATCAGTCCGTGAGCTGGGCGGTGGGTGGGCTTGCTCTCCCACGGGCACCTTAAAGGTGGGCCCAGTGCCTCTTCCCCACTCTCCCACTCCACCCTAACCCAGCCCCCGCCCCCGGTGCAGGTTTCCCACTGGAAGAGGTATTCCAACCACGCTGTGGGCCGGCGTCGGCTACCGCACCTACCTGGAGTGGGGACGAGGCTCCTGGCAGATGGGCCTGCCACAGTGCTCCCTGGTGACCGCAGCTGACGGTACTCCACCCTGCCAGCCCCCAGAGGCCCACGCAGGGCCAGCACCAGGGACAATACTCCTTTGAGCATCCCAGGAAAGGCGTGGAAACCCTAGGCTAGGCACAAACGTGAGGGATGGCTGGTGGGAACACAGTAGCCTGGGCCCAGAAGTAACCTGGTCACAGGCACAGAACAGAGACACCCGTTATAATTAAGAACATCCTCGTGGTTTTGACCTTCTAGTCAAGTGGCTCTCAATCAAAAGCGATTTTGCCCCCCAGGGGACATTTGGCAATGTCTAGAGATATTTGTGTTTCTTGCAATGGTGACGGTCTGGCATCAACTGGGTAGAAGCCCGGACACCACTAAACACCCTCCAAAGTTCAGAGGAGCCCACCCCACCCCCCGACAGAGAGTGACCTGGTCCGAAAGGTCAATAGTGCCCCGTGTTAGAAACCCTGTTACAGTCTGGCCAGCCACGCAATGTGGCATTTGGCTCAGCAGCTGGGAGAATGTTGGACCCGTCTGCCTCTCGGGGGCACCTCAGGGTCTCACAGACTCTTGGGGACTGACCCCGCCTCCTTCCCTCCCCCTTTCCTGTCCTGTCCCCAGGTAACCAAGTTTGGTGAAAGGGACTACAGGCTCTCCCCTGCTGAAACCTTTAAGGTTTACTAAACAGCTCCCTTCCAGAATGATTTAAAGGACAGCCCTGCTGGCAGCCACAGACAAGGGACTCTCGGGGGCCTGTTGGGGATTAAATGAGATGGTAGATATGAAAGCACTCCACCAGGTGTGAAACAGCTTACAAATGTTACTTATAATTTATGCATCATCCTCGCAGCCTGAGACGGTAAGATTCCAGGCAGAAAGGGGCTGGTTCCTGCACGGTCCATTTCCAGCCACGGCCTCAGCGCCCCCGAGTGGCGACTGGTGGACACTACACCCCAGGTGGGCGCGGCCAGGAGGAAGCCCAGGCCAGGCTACCTTGGGCTTCACTAATTGTCACCAAGCTCTGCTGCAGCCCTGCAGGGAGGAGAGAGAGGTAGTACCTCACTCTCACTCACACTCACACTCACACTCACACACACGCACACTTCAGAAACAAGGAAACCAGGGCTTCGGAGATCAGCACTAGCAAGTGAAGGAGATGAGACGGGACCCCAGAGATGGGCCGTTTCACGATGGTGGCTACAGTGGCATTCGTCAGGTTAGAGGGGAACTCCTGAGGGCCTCGGACTGCAGCCCCTACCCCCAGACCCTACACACTTCTGTTCCAGCTGCGCCGAACCCTCAGCCACACTGAACTCCCCACTGTGCCCCAAAACACCCTGCGTTCTCCTGTCCCTGAGCATGTATCAGCTCCCTCCTTCCTTGTGCATGGAAGCCCTTCTCCTGGCAGACTCCTACACACCCCTCAGTGGAGGGGTGACTCGGTGGAGGCTGAATTCTGTGTCACCTCCTCCATGAAGCCTTCCATGAGTCACCCAGGAGGAATTAGACCCTTGGGCCTCTGGGATCCCCGCAGTCTGCGAGTGTTCAGAGCAGGCACCATGTCCGGTTATTCCCAGGGCCCAGCCCAGTTCCTGGCACAGAGTAGGAGCCCAATAAATGCTCACTAAGCAAATGGAAGGGATCAAATGAGAGAAAAACCTGGAGGTTGGGAGGTCTTGCCAGCCACATACCATCTTCTCCCTCTGCCCATCTGCAAGGTGGGTGCTAGGGTTTTTGACGGATCCTGGTCCTACATCCAATGTGCCCCTGAAACTGGAGAGAGAAATCTAAACAATTCGGCCTTCAGGGTGGCCAGTATGGGGCCTGCTGGAGGGAGGGGAGGAGGCCATATTCCTTCCACATCCCTCTCTGCCCTTCTGCAGACCCCCCAGGGCCAGCCCTGAGCAGGCAGAGTGATGGAAGGAAAGGAGGAGAGAGGCTGGGTGCGCGCCCCGCAGCTCTAGAGGGGCCCTCTGTGCACCTCCAGCCTGTGACTGCGCTCCCTCCACCCTGCCTGAGACCCTCTTCCCTGGCCCCCTGGACACAGCAGCCCTCGCCGTTCTTACAACCTCCAGTCTTGGACACTCCCGCCCACCCTCCACACAGCACAGCCAGAGTGACCTCAACAGGCAGCCTGGCCCCTGCTCTGGCCCTGCTCTGGGCTTTCCTCTCCTGCCGATCCACCCTGGGCCCCTTTGACTTTCCTGTCTCACGTGTGTATGGGAATCACCAGGGAGGCTCACGTCCAAGGCAGCATCCCGGGCTACACCCCCAAGGACACAGGCCGTTGCACTCCAGGCCAGGCCTTTGGCCCCCCTTGGTTTCCAATTGCCCCCTGTCGTGCCAGGACATCTGGGGCTCATCTTCCCATGGAGCACGGGGAGTGTTTCCTCTGGACACCTTGTTTCACCTTTCAGTAGCAAAACTTTATTTGCCTATTTGTCCCCCTTGGGGAGCTGGAGAAGGCCGTTGGTACTTGAACAAATTTGCCTTTGTGTTTTGTTACTACAAATCTATGTTCCCTTAAATTATACAATTCAAGAGGGTGAACATCTGCCTCTCTGGGATCGCTGCCAAAAGGGAGGTGCAGCCTCTCCTTCTGTCCCTGTCATTGTCCTGTCAGTCCTGCTGTGGGGACGAGAAGGAGCAGCCATTTATTCAGCAAATTTTTTTGATCACCTACTACGTGCCAGGCACAGCTTTGGGTGCATTAATTCCTCCTTCCATCCCTCCCTCCATCTCTCCCTCCCTTCATGTCTCTGTCCATCCCTCACTCCCTCCATCCACCCCTTCATATAGTGAGTGACCTCAGATATCACATCCAGCTTGAGAATCCTGCAACAGTAGCATTGAGCACCTACTACATATGTGAGTACTGCATCCCAAGGGTTATCAACAGAACACCCAGCCCTCTCCTTGCCTTCAAAGAAAAGTAGTACAATCATACGAAAAGTTTAACATGACCACACTGCCTGTGGAGAGGTGATTTCGAGGAACCACTGAATGAGGGACAAGCAACAGGAGTCAGGGGTGACAGGTCCTGTCGAACTTTAAAGGACAAGTAGGACTTAGTATCAGAGCAGCAAATGCATGGAGGTCAGAAAGACCCATTGGCTTGCCTGGCCGAAAGGGCAGCTCCCCATCCAGGAGCAGTGGGGTAGAAAAAACCAGAAAGGCATTGGACTGCGATGGAGGTGGGCGGGCTGAGAAATGTGGGAAAGTCCTTCTTGGGTCAGGCTGAGGCATCCCTGATTCTCAGACTGGATCTCGAACCTCAGACATGCAAAATTAAGCTTCTGCCAATTAACTTTTTCCATTGCTAAGACCCAGACACATTTATAGTTGCAGAAACATAGTTTGGCTTCTTTAAAGGACTCTCCAGTACTATTAAGAGTATTTTGTTCATCCTTCCCTGCATCACCAGCACCCCAGGGAAGGGGTCAACCCGGGCTTCTCAATGTCAGTGGAATGACGGGGGGAATGAGGGAGGGAGAGGGGAGAGGGAGCTGCAAGTACAGCTCACGGCTAAGTGCTCTTGCTCTCCGGGAGGGCTGCTCTGTAATAATAAGCACAAGGCAATTACATTCTGCTGTGTGGGTATTAAATTTGGGGACAACAAATATAATAAAATGTAGACATTTGTAGAGAGGTTGAAATAAAATAAAAGTGGAGGATAAAAATAAAATCAATAACCACAGGTTTCCAGGCGCCTACCTTAAAAGACGGTGTAGAAGAGCCCAGTATAAATGTGCACGTGGTGGGGTGGAGGCTGGGGGACCCCAGGGGCGCAGGAAGCGCTGCCTTCCCCCACAGGGCTGGGGACCTGCAGGGGTCCAGTCCGGACTCCCCGTCTCCCGGCGGGGGTTGGGCGTGGTGCCCCCAAGGCCCTAGTGCTCTGCGGGCAAGAGGGGCAACAGCAGGAGCCACCTGCCGCCACCTCCTGCGCACCGCCGGGGCGCGCTTAGCGCGGGGGCGGCCGCGTCGCGCGCTGCACAGACGGCAACTGCTGGGGGGCCTTGCTCCCAGCGCCAGCCAGTCGGGAAGGAACGCGAAGCAGCTAGTGGGAAAGCCCCCTTAGATGGAAAGAGGAGGCCCTGGCTATGACAGACTCGGTGTCCCTCACGAAGGGTGCAGGAAGGAAAGGCGAGGAGCCCCCGCGAGAGGCTCCACCAGGTACACTCGGGGGTCCCTTCCGCCGCATGAAGAATTCCCTGGGTAGACAGACGCCCAGCGCACGAACCCGAAATCAAACCTAGCGAAGCCACGCTGGGGTTTGGGGGGTTGCGGGGGAGGAAAGGAAAGGGGGATGGGGTAGCCGGGAGGGGGAGGGGTGGGGTGAGTGGGGGCATAGAGGGCGGCGGGCAGGTCGGTCACGGCCGTGGAGCTGCACTACTGACCCTGACCGGTAGGGGGCAGGGCTGCTCCAATTGGAAGGGCGAACGCTTATATGATTCTTGATCCTTTGCGGACACCGTTCCCAGCTTCCTCCGTTGGGAGGGTTTAACTGCCCGGAAACGGAAGTCTTGTTCTTTTCCTTTCTTCTGCTTTCTTGCTGTCTGCTGTAAGTATCTCTCGGGCGGTACGAGGGGAAGAAAAGTAATCCGGAGCAATCCACGACCTGGTGAAATTTAGGGTTCCCGGGCGTGCATCGAGGGTGTGGGGGAGGAGGAGGGAGTGCGATCGGGCCGGTATTTCGGGGGAAGCGGGGTTCTCTGCTAGCCCCCGCGCCCTGCTAACGCTGAGGACTGTTCCCCCGCAGGTACGGGTCCGCGACCCTTTCTCTGCGCGCCTCGTCACCATGGTGAGTACGGCCCCTGCCTGGCGCTTTCCCGGGGGAGCACGTGGGGGGCCCTGGGGTAGAGCGGGAGCCCCCTTCCAAGAGTCTTCGGAAGCGAGAGGGGCCGGTGGATTTGGCCGTCACCAGGAAATCTGCAGCTTTTTCCCGTTTCCTTTTGCAGCCTCGGAAAATTGAGGAAATCAAGGACTTTCTGCTCACAGCTAGGCGAAAGGATGCCAAGTGTAAGTGGTCGCTCTGAAGGTTTAAGACGAGTAAACGGTAACGGTCGCGTTGGCGTGGGGTGGTGCCACGCGGGTGCTGCTCCGCGGCGTCTTCCCAGAGCGGCGGGCGGGAGACGGGCTGGCGGGGTGGGGGCAGTGCTGCTGTCGAACCCCCGGGAGACAGACCTGTTGGGGCAACGTGAGGTGGCGGAAAGAGTTCTTAGGGCCGCCTTCGTTAGCTAAGTGTGAGCATCTTAAAGACCGTTCTGAGTTCATTTTTCTTCTGTTGTTACACAGTAGATTCACTGAACGGAATCTTTACTGCATGAAGGTCTGGAAACACGCGTCCCATGAACAGTTTAGTGCTGCACGTTCAGTTCTGGGAATACCGTGGACTCAGTACGGTCTTAGCTCGCAGTGAATTTCACTACTGAGTAATTTAACTAATATCTATTGAATATCAAAGTTTACTCTGAACTACCTTAAACTTGCTTAGAACACTTTTATTAGCCAGCAGTTGGGCAAAATTGTCTGAACCAAGCCTGTTTTATGAAGTGTTGAATGTCTCATGTGATTTATGGAATATAGCAGAACTGTAGGCTGTTAACCCTCGTGGCTGTCTGGGGCCTGCAGCTGCCCAGCATCAGGAGAAGGTATCTGTACCTTAGCCGGGGAAAAGATCAAAATTAAAAGTGTGCTTTCTGCTGAACGTGTATCACTTGTAACACCACCCTAAAGTTGGAAAATTTTAAGCTGAACCCGTCGTAAGTTGGAGGTGGTCTTTACTCATTTCGCAGCTTGTAAATGGGAAAGGAGGTGATGAGCAGGTTTTTGATAGATATGTGCCACCCTCTGCTGCCCACATACTGTCATTTTTTATACCAAGCATGAGAGGTAGTTCTGTTTTCCCTTTGTTATAGTTGAAGATTTGGGGGCTGTGTTTGATACAAGATAGATCTTGATTTATGTTATGTTACTTTAGCCTGGAATCATATTTTTTCCACTACGTTAAAGAGAATTGGATAATTTGTGAAAGTAGGACAGTGTTGGGCAGATGTATTAAGGTGAGCTGAGACCAACCATCTCTAATGCTCTGTGGCGGTGATAGAACCAAATGGTGGTGCATGGGGAGAGCCTTTGAGTTGGGGGGTGAGCAGAGAGGCAGGGAGGGTCATGTTTGTGTGTCCTGATTACCTAAAACAGGGTGTTGCCTTTGATCCTCTGGCGTTGGTTGTATGAAGTGGTAAACCACCCGTGGGAACACGTAGCATCTGGTGGGAATGATGTCTGTGTGCTTGTGTTTGGTGTACTGTCATACTATATAGAGGGGATTATTGGGTCAGTTTTAAGTTCAGAACAAATCCCAATGCAACCAGCAGATACCTGTTCTCAGCACGTTAAATATGACACCACCCTTCCCTTGTGTTTAAAAGGGGTGGTAACAGTATCTGTCGCACGGATTCGTGCAAGGATTGAATCAGATGATCCATTAAAGTCCTTCACGTGTTGAAGAAATGATAGTCAAATCTGACAGTTTGGTTTTTGTTTTAATTTTGTTTGGGAACCTGGTTTTAGATGATGTGGCTTATGAGGGTAGGGGTCACAGTCCCCTGGATGTAATAAGGTGTTCAGTAGGTGTTTGTTGAATAAACTTTCTTCACATGTGAAAAAGGCATAGCATAAAATTTACCATCTTAGCCATTTTTAAGTGTATGCAGTTCAGTGGCATTAAGTACATTCATATTATTGTGCAACAGCCGCTACCCACCCATCTCCTGAAATCTTTCATCTTCCCAAACGGAAATTGTCCCCGTTAAACAACTCCCCGGCCCCTCGCAACGACCATGCTACTTTCTGTCTCTATGAATTTGACTATTCTAGGTACCTCTTATAAGCGAAATGTATACCATTTGACCTTTTGTGACTGGCTTCTTTCACTTCAAATAATGTCAACAAGGTTCATCCATGTAGCAAGTGTCAGAATTTTCTTAAGGCTGAATGGCCCATTGTATGGACAGACCACATTTTGTTTATCCATTGTCTGTTGATAGACATTGGATTG
Organism: Propithecus coquereli; assembly: GCF_000956105.1. Lineage (NCBI taxonomy): Eukaryota > Metazoa > Chordata > Mammalia > Primates > Indriidae > Propithecus > Propithecus coquereli. Next base: position 6,330,591 of record NW_012153729.1, read on the forward strand.
CTTCCACACTTTGTGAATTTTGGCTATTGTGGATAATGCCTCGGTGAACATGGGTATGCAAATATTCTGTCATTGCTTTCAGTTCTTTTGGGTATATACCTAGAAATGGAATTGCCGCACATATGGTAATGTTGAATAACATTTTTTAAGAGATCCATACGTCTTTACAAGTGGTGTTCAGCTTAGTTTCTGGGAGTGGGACAGCTGCTAGGGGCAATGTTAGGATACTGAAATAGGTTGATTTGGATGAATATCCAAGTGCCTGGATTTATTAAGAACATGAGCCAAAGCAGCCAGTGCCTTGGGCCAGCTCCAAGCCACGGTGCTTCTTCTAGTGACATGCCCTTCTCCTCTAGGAATTATTGGCAGAAATGGAGTTGTGGGATTGTGAGTACGAGTTAATCTTGTGCTGCTGCTTTGAGGTTAAGTGCTATGCTTGTGTGTCTGGTTAGGTACTTGGGTTTGAGCACTAGAGCCCATGTTCAGTCCTCAGCCACCTGATTCTCAACTGGCATTTCACTGCTTTTAAAACAGTGAGTACTTTGGAGTGTCTGTGAGCAGTTTTTAAAGAAGTTGGAACAAGGCGTTTGACAGGTTCACATGAAGTGGCTCACCTGTTCTTGGGAAGCAGGTGTCTTCCAGCAGCCAGATGGAAGTGCATTGACATTTACATATAATCAGACTGTTTGCAAAATTTCAAGCCCTGCGCAGTTGAATTTGAGGTACACTTAGAGCTCACTCTTTTATTTTTTATTTATTTATTTGAGACAGAGTCTCTCTCTGTTGCCCTGGCTAGAGTGCTGTGGTGTCAGCCTAGCTCATAGCAACCTCAAACTCCTGGGCTCAAGCAATCCTCCTGCCTCAGCCTCCCAGAGTGTTAGGATTACAGGTGCCAGCCATCGCACCTGGCCTAGAGCCCGCTCTTGTCTGAGCTGTGATCTTGAGACAGAACTCGGCAGTAGGAAATAACCCAGAAAACCAGTTACACATAAATTTTAGGAAAAGCTTTGGTACGTGTTGTCGGGTGGAGGGGCATGGAGGAGTCCTGAAGGAGGAGCTCTATATTACTGCCCCAGAACGTCATATATGCAGAGAGCTGATTTCCAGGAGTGGGGTGCTAAAAAGTTCTTAATCCCAGCAGATAAGCTATCTCCTTACTTTGGGAACTGCTTCCATCCCTTCAAAAAAAATAAGGTTGATACAGAATGTTCTACAATGTTGTGTTCAGTGTATCAAATGCCTGTGTTTTAAATATAAACAAACCAGTTAAAATTGAATAAGCCCCAGGCTCTTGAGTATTGATAAAAGGGAAATGTAGATCTCTGACACTTTTTTTTTCTTTTAAATTTTGAGGTCATAGAGGGACAGGTAGTCTTGTTTTCTATTTCACCAGAGGGATAGTACGGGGAGGTGGGGCACAGCTCTGGCAGTGGGTGCTGAATGATCAACTGCAGTCGCTTAAATGCCGCCTGCTGCATGAGTGTAAAGCACATAAACTGTGTGACCTCTCTTTTCTGTGATTCAACTTAATTACTAATTCTGGTCTCTGGTAGCGGTCAAGATCAAGAAAAATAAGGATAATGTGAAGTTTAAAGTTCGATGCAGCAGATACCTTTATACCTTGGTCATCACAGACAAAGAGAAGGCAGAGAAACTGAAGCAGTCTCTGCCCCCTGGTGAGTGAGCCTGAAATGAAATGGGAGGGCGGGTAACAGACTGACCAAAAACAGGGAAGGTTGCCGTGTTGTTTCAAATCATCCCCAGATTTGGGAAAGCCCATTTTGTGGTTTTTCTAAGTGTCCGCTCTTGCTGTTGGTAGTGCAGGGAGTGGTTGTGATTCCCCGGTTCTGTCCAGTACCAGAAATAGTTCCTTGGCCAGAGGAAAGTTTTTGGTTCATTTAGTCCTCACCCCAACCCTGCGAGGCAGTTGCTAGTACTGATGGTGCCCATTTTTACCGGTAAGGGAGCTGTCTGAGTATCATAGGCCAAAGACTAACTTCATGTTTTAACCAGAACCTTCCTGGTGGGCATAATTTCTGAGCCTTTTGAGCTCTCTTTAGCTTAAGTACAAAATCAAGACAAGCGGCCGCAACTCAGTGTATCTCCTGCGTGACTCGCTTCTTTGTCTCTTTTCCTCTAGGTTTGGCAGTGAAGGAGCTGAAATGAACCAGACATGCTGATTTGAACTGTATTAAAATTTTTAAAAATTCTTAAGTGTCCTTTATGTCTGACATGGGAAGGGAAATGCTGCTTGGTGATGGCTTCTGGTGGGAATGGGACATGGGTCCTGGTTGCTAATCCCTAAGCTTGGATGAGATCTCAGTGGACAAATGAGACCATCTTTTTTTAGCCTGAGTTTGGAAATCGACTTAGGGAGGCCATAACAGAAATAGGCAGCAGCATGGAGGGTGAGTTCACCGCATTCAAACAGGTCCACAAAGGCCGACTCCTGACATGGGTGCAGCAAGGGCCTAGCTGGCCTGACTCCAGGGTAATTAAATACTGGTTCTGCCACTTACTAACCCGAATGATTTTGAGAAACGCCTTCCCCTCTACCCCTATTTCCTCAGTTGGAAAACAGCCATATTGATACCTTTTTCATAAGGCTTAAATGAGCTAGAACGGCTCATGCCACTTAATACTGGCAAGTTTCAGTGAGGTGTGGATATGGGGTCATGTGGAGACAGACCACAAGGTGGCACCATGCTGCAACAAACAGTCCCCAGTAAATGTCTAGAAATGGTTCACATAAAATTCGCTCTCAAGTGTCTGATTGCCTGAGATAGTTGGTTTTTTTCATCTTTTAAAAGTGTGCTTGGTATTGTGTTAAACATTTAAACATAAGCAGGTTGTGATGGGCAAGCACCAGTCTGAATATTTCTATAAGAATTGTAAGGGTGAGAGGTTTTTTAAATCTGGCTGTGAGTTTACTGGAAGGCCTGGGTTTTGTTTCCTCCAGGACAGGGTGTGTACACAGGGTTACCCAGAGATTGTCAATAGACCCAGATGCGGCCATTTCGGCTTTCAGTCTTCCCCATTCTTTTAACATTTAAGATTCCCAGGGAAGAGCGAGAGTTTACCACTTTGGCTTTCTTTGTCCCCAGCACATTGTCCAGAGACTCGGGCCAGCTCCTAGGAGACAAGCCCTGCGGGGATTTGTCCGCCCGTCCAGAGAAGGCATCCTTTCATGCAGTGCTCTGCAGCGCTGGCTTGTGCCCTACAGTCATTTGAGGCACTTATAAACAATTTAGTATGGTGGCCAGGGCCGACTGCAGAGATTCTGATGACGTTGGTTTGGAGCATAGGTTTGTTTTTTTAACCCTCAAGTGGCAGACTGTCACCACTGCCTTGCTGAGGCTTCAGTGAGCTAAAACCTACACACTTAGGGTGATGTGTGAGCCACAGGTGCTGGCTTCAATTGGGCAGGGGACTCTGGAATGCTGTTCTGGAGTCCTTGGGAGGTCTGCAACTGTTCTCCCTCACTGACTCACCTCTCTAGGTCAGCAGGCCCCCCGGGAAGCTGCTAGAGTAGTCCACCGGTGAAGACCGCCTTTGCAGGTTTTGGTATTGCAAGCTGCACCCAGGTAGCCCTGAGGGAGTTTCTGCAGTTAGTGGCTTCAAGTGTCACATGCAGGCCTTGCCCCCTCCCTCTACCCCTCCTTTTCTGGTGCCCAGCCCCAGCTGCTGGGGTTCCCCTGTACCAGGTCAAAGTCAATCCTGGAGTGGCCACCCACTGACCAGGAGACAAACATCTCCCACTAGGGTGTCTCCTGTTGCCTCCTTTCTCTCCTAAGGCACCGAGCAGGTCACAGTTGTGACTCGTCTCTTCCTAGAGGAATGACATCTATAACTTTTGAGTCAGTTGAACACTGGGTGGTGTTTGGGAGGCTTTGTGGCAAGGATAAGCACCTTTATATTATAGCCTTATGTGCCATTGACCTGGAGAAGGAGGTGACTTGTGCAAGGCACCAGGGAGTGCCTATCCCGAAGGTTCCGGGAAGAGGGTGGGTTGTGCCACGTCCTCAGGCCTGTTACGTGCCCCCTGAGGGCATGGGCTATTTCGGGGCCCCTATGAGATCCATTTCAGGCTCATTTTCCTCAAGAACCTACAGTGGCCGTGGCCAGGGGTCAAAGACCAAAACCCTTACCAGGGCCTGGGGGACACTAGAATCTGGCTCTGCCTACCTCTCTCTTGTTTTTTGTTTGTGTGTTTGTTTGTTTAGAGACAGGGGTCTTGCTATGTTGCTCAGGCCGGTCTCCTAGGTCCAAGTGATCCTCCTGCCTCAGCGCCTCAAAGTACTGGGATTACGGGCATGAGCCACTGCCCCTGGCTTAAAGTGAGGGCTTTTTTGTTTTTTTGAGGTACAATTGACAGTGAAGTTAACCCTTTTTGGTGTACAGTTCTGTGAATTTTGACAAACACTTGGAGTTGTGTAACCACCACTGCAATGGAGAGAATGTTTCTGTGACCCATAAAAGCTCCCTTTCCCGCCCCAGCCTGCTAGGCTGATCTGCGCCCGCCCCTGCGGCTCTCCGGGCTCCTGGACCCCCTGGCTCGCTCCAGCACTGGCAATTTCCTCCCCTCCCCCGCCGCGTCCCAGATCTCACCGGGCCCTGCTCTGCTCAGAATTCTCCCCAGAACAACCCCAGTTCACTCCTGGTCATCCTTCATCTCGCTGTTGTCCTTCGGGAAACACCCCCAGCCCCAGACCCCAGCCCCTTTGCATGCCGCTGAACAGGGTTTGTAACTCATCACTGTGTTTGCAGGATAAAAGTCGGCCTCCGGGGATGCTAGGCTGTAGGTACGGCGCGGACAGGAACAGGGACACGTGCGCTTTATTCATCACTGTGAGATGAAGATGCTCAATAAAACTTGTTGAATTAGGGAAAGAAACCCCTGTGAGGGAAGGACGAGCGTTCCCGACCCCCTGCACGGAGTGCGCGCCTCGGCCTTGGGCACGCGCAGATGCGATGGCAGCTGTCCGGCTCCGGGAATGATACGGGTTGGCGACCACCAGGAGAGGGCCCGATGGCAGGCAGGACGGGACTCCCTCTTCTGGCCCGAGGGTCTGTGAGCCCGGGGCGACTTGGCCCGCCCCTTCTAGCGGCCGCGCGTGTTTGCGGGCGTTTGCGGCCCCGCATCCGCTGGGTCCCCCAAGCCGAACCCTAGGAGCCCCTCCTCTGCCCGGGGGGCCTCCTTTCTCACCGATGGCTCTGCCCCGGCCGCTGCGCACCCTCATACTGGCTGCCCAGCGCTACCTCCAGCCAAGCCCGAGCCTGTCGCGACCCCTTCACCCCACAGACCTGTGGCGGGTGAGCTGCCCTCCACCCTGCCTCCAGCCTGAGCTCCTTCCTCCCGGGTCACGCCTAGCGGTTCTCGGCTGCAGGACGGGTTCGGCCTCCGCACTTGCGCTCAGCACTGGGGGCCCGAGGGGCGCGAGGCTCCCCGGGTGGGCGGCCGCTCCAGACGCTGCTGGGCCCCTGCCTGGCTTTGCATTTCTCCAACTCACCCAACGAATAGCGCGCGTTGGACGTCGAGTGTGGACTGTCATCGCACACAGAACTGCCGTGCCCTCCGGGACAAGGGCTTTTGTCTGCTTTCGTTCACTGCTGTGACAGTGCTGGGCACTCATCCCTACCGGGCGCTCCCACTGCTCTCCCGCCCTCCTCTCTGCACAAATCAAAGGTTCCTTCCTCCAGGAAGCCCACCCTGTCCCTCCTGCCAGGAAGAAATTAAGCGACTTTTTTCAGTCCCCAAGACACCTCGTCCTCACTCAGAGAGCCTTGTAGGCGACATCAGTTAATTATTGGGGCTGATGGGCTGGGAGCTCCTGAGAGCAGGGACCACATCTCTGTTTTTGTTTTTTTTTTATTGAGACAGAGCCTCACTCTGTGCAGTAGAGTAGAGAGCAGTGGCATCAGCCTAGCTCACAGCAACCTCAGACTCCTGGGTTCCAGTGATCCTCCTGCCTCAGCCTCCCTAAGTAGCTGGGACTACAGGCGCATGCCACCACACGCGGCTAATTTTTTATATTTTTACTAGAGACTGGGTCTCACTCTTGTTCAGGCTGGTCTCGAACTCCTGAGCTCAAGCGATCCTCCCGCCTCGGCCTCCAAAGTGCTAGGATTACAGGCATGAGCCACCGCGCCCGGCCAGGGACCACATCCTATTTCCCTTTGAGTCCACATGATTTACACAATAGATGCTGAATAAATGATGGAGAGTTAATTTAGAACGAGTGACCGAGTGGCTGAATATTGCTTCCTTCCCTCCCCAATCCGTAGGTTTGCTCACCCTGTAACAAGCCCTGGGGACGGCCGGCCTCGCTTCTCGGGCCATGACTGCTAGCTGCACTCATTCATTGACACTTTATAGCTTTGATGCGATAACTAATTAAGAAGCCCGGGGCCTTAGAGGCTGAAACAGTTTAGAAGAATTCTGGAAGCTTTTTCACTTCTACTTCCCCCTCTTTCGCCCGTCAGGCCAGGACAAATCCCAGCCCAGAGAGGGGCGCCCGGCTCCTGGGGCTGCGCGCTCGGGACCCGGTCCTGGCCGAGAGAGGGGCGGGGCGGGCGCGCTCCCAGGGGGAGGAGGGGCCCGGGGCGGGGCGGGGCCTGGGACGGGGATGGGGGCGGGGCGGGCGCGCTCCCAGGGGGAGGAGGGGCCCGGGGCGGGGCGGGGCCTGGGACGGGGATGGGGGCGGGGCGGGCGCGCGGCCCGGGCCGAGTGGCGGCTGCAGCTGCGGCGGCAGCGAGCGGGTGGCACTCCGGCCGAGCCATGCCGGCGGCGCGCGTGGAGTACATTGCGCCCTGGTGGGTCGTGTGGCTGCACAGCGTCCCACGCCTCGGCCTGCGCCTGCAGCCGGTAGACAGCACCTTCAGCCCCAACGACGAGAGTTACCAGGAGGTGAGTCTGCGCCGCCCCAGACCCGGACCACGCGCGCCCCAAGTCCCCGCACCTCCCCTTCTTCTCTCGGCAGCCCGCACTCTCCCACGCGCCTCTCAGACTCCTTCTCTCCCCCACGCCGCCCCTCCGCCGCTTCGCGTCCCTTCCCGCCTTCACTCTCCAGGCCCTTGGCCCGAGGCCCCTCCGGCCTTGGAACCTCGAGAGCCAAGAAAACTGGAAAGATCGGAGTTAAGCCGGCGTTGGGCAGGGGAGGAAGGGCCCGAGGCGGGGGCAGAGCAGCGCGGCGTGCGGGCATCTAGAGGGGTGCCCCGACGTTTTCCACCTTCCGATGTCCCAAGACCGGGCACTCTCTTTCCGGGGCTGCCTGGCCTGGGAGAAGTTTTGGCAGAAACTGACTTGAGTCTCCCTAGTCCGTCTCCGCAGCACGCCTCCTCCCGGCCCTGCCTGCAGGGTGGGAGCCGCTGCCACGACCTCTGCCTGGGCCCCTTTGGAAGGCTGAAGGGCTGGGAAGGCGGCGTGGGTGACTTCCCTCTAGCAGGCAGAGAACCAGCAGCTGCCTGTGTTTGTTTCAGGGAAGGAAGGTGGCCTCCGATCAGCCCCCTCTCACACTGTCGTCCTGAGAACCCCCTCGTGTTGTCAGCCGATCTCTTCTCTTTGTCCTTTGCTTGGTCCTGGGCTGCCCCATTCCTGTTCCCCCACCCCACCCGTTCTAGGCCCTGAATTTCTGAGGTCAGGGCTTCTTGGCCAGCCACTCCCCTCATCCTCTCACTGCTGACCTCCCCTGTCCTGCTTGCCCTCCGCTCTGCTGGTTTCTGCACCCCATAGCTAGGGCCAGGGCTCCCCAGACCTCCCTGCCCAGACAGAGCTGCAGAATCTCCCAGCCTGTCTCAGGTCTGGTCACACCTGCTCTGGCCCTGTGTTCCGGCTGAATCAGTACCCCCATTGGGTCAAAAATTCATGGGCTGGGTGGCCCAGGAGAGGGCACATTTATTCAGAGTTGTGCGGCCATCTCAGGACTTTGACCCCCAGACTGAGTCTGCCTGCAGTGTCAAGTTCTCCGGTATGGGGCAGGTCGGGGCAAAGCAGGGCCTCTCTGGAGGCCTTTCTCCTGCAGGGCCCAGGGCATCCTGATCTGGTAGAGTGTGCACTGCTCAGGCACTGGTGACAGTGACAGGGAGTCTAATAATAACCCCTGGCCCAGGCAGACGGTGCCTGCCCTTCCAGAAGGAGAGGAGAATCAGGACCCCTTCCTGCTGTTAGGTGGGCACACAGGAGTAGGGCAAAGCAGTGCAATCGCACGCGCCCAGCTCCCTCCTGATCTGTCTGCCCCTCCCTCTCCCAGAGCCCTGCCTGTGGAAGTCAGAGTTCCCTGAGAATGTGGCTGCCTGGGGATAGCTCCAGGGAATCTTCCGCTCCCAAAGAATGCATGAAAAGAGGCGGATATGATTTCAGAGACAGCTGCGTTGTTGGGAGTGTGTGTGAGTGCGTGTGTGTGCGTGTGTGTGTGTGTGTGTGTGTGTGTGTGTCCCCCAAATCCGGTGCCCCAGATCCCACACCCGGAGTGTCCAACCATAGTTTTCTCCTCTCCACTGGAGGAAATCAAGAAGACCCCTAGTTAGGGGTAGGGACGGCACTTCCCCACCCCTCTGGCCCCAGAGACAGCTCCTTTCTGTCTAGCAGCTGTGGCTGGCACAGCCTGAGCTTGCCTCACCCCCACCCCACCCCCCAGTCCCACAGACAGGTGGCAGCTGAGCCAGAGGGACCCGCTCACGTTCTCTGCCCATCTCCTCCCAGGGTTCTGACCCTGGCACGCTTTGTGCTGGGCATCAAATGGCTCCAGAGGGCATCCCCTTCCTGTCAGCCACTGGTCCTGCCCAGCCCACCCCACCCTGCCCCATCACTGGGTGGGAGATGAGAGTGGTGGACCCGGACAGGAAGTCTGGCACTGGGTGTTATTTAAGGCTACTCCGGTTTTGGAGTTCCCCTGTTGTCTGACCACAGCCTCTCCCAGACGTAGCCTTTCCTCCTGAGCGCCAGTCACTGCCAGAGTCAGACGTTGGATCAGTCATCTCGGTCCTCAGCAAACTTGATTGGGGCCAAGCACCATGCCGGCCATGGGGTGACTGTGATAACCAAGGCAGTGGTGCCTTCGGGAGCAGCTGCTGAGAAGTGTCTGGGGCCAGCCCCTGGGCCTAGTGCTATCGGGTGGGGGCTCTGCCATCCAGCTGGTGGGTTGGGTTCCTAGTTCTTTCACTGTGTGACCATGGGTAGGTGTCAACCGCTCTGAGCCTTGCTTCCTTCATCTGCGACTATTAACTGAGACAGTCCCTGTAACGTGCTCAGTACAGAGTCCCGTGGCACATGATAGGACCCGGTGATATAAGTCATTAGATGGACTGGCCTTGAGGTTCAACAGCGCATCTCAGTGCAACACCCTGTAGAGGTGGAGGAGGGGAGACCTGTTCCACAGACACTGGCCAGGGGAGACGGAAAAAAACACATGCACAACGGGCTTCAGCTCCTGCCCCAAATGTCCAAATGAGCATTACAGGCTCGTGGGACGGTGCACATGGTACAGTGTACATGTGTGTGCGTGCATGCACGTCAAAGACTAAGAGAAGATGAAAACAGGCAGGCGTGGGTCTGGGGGAGCGGCCGAGAGGGGCATGGGATCTCGAAAGCAACGGGGGTCTGGGAAGTGCAGAGACGGTTGAAGAGCAGGCCGCCTGGGGAGGTGAGAGAGCCTGAGCAGACCCAGTGTTCCAGAACCCAAGGGAGTGGGGGCTCCCACTCATTTTCTCAGGTCTTTAAGAGCAGTGGAAGTCCCCGAGTCCCCGGATGGGTCTCTGTCCCCCTCCCCCAGCAGACTTGAGCCTTTGTCTGCCAGCCTCAGGGGAGGCTGCCCCCGGGGGCAGCAGAGGCCTTCAGGGTGAACACCAAAGCAGGCCATGGAGGAGGGAGCCTTGGCCCTGGTGGGCACCCGGCTCCAGGCCACCAAGCGTGGCTGTGTGTCTTGGAGGGGAAGCAGCCTGGACCTGCAGCCTGAATCTTCTCACCTTTGACAGGTGAGGAGGGTTGGATATGGAGACAGTTCCTACCTCGAAGAGATAGTAAGAGGACCGGTGAGTTAGCCGATACACAGCATGTGGCCAGTGCCTGGCACGTCGTAAATTGCCACAATCGCTGCTTGGGAAGGAGGAGAGCCCCACTGGCCAGGTGTCCATGAGCAGTACTGGGGACAACAGAAAGAGCACCTGGCACTAAATCCGGCTGTTTCTGAACAAGTGAACAAGCCATTTCAGTTCCCTCCTTGCCCGGTGTTGGTGCCACCATCCCCGTCTGCCCTGCCCCTTACGGGAGCCCAGACCCTGCTGAGCTAATACACTTGACACGTCTTAGTAAGCTCCAGACGCCGTGCACAGGGTGGTTGTTGCTACTGTCAACATGCAGCAGCCACATGTGTCTGCCTGTGCCAGCTTTCCTTGCCCTGGATCCGTAGACCACATTCTTTTGGGACACGTGTTGGGGGTAGCAGAGATGTTTTTAATAGTAATACTTTACATTTAGACGTGGATTTTCATGTGTTCCCTTTGGGTAGTTCAGGTCAGTCTCCCCAGAGAGTCCCAAATGTGTGTCCTTAGGCGGGGGAGGGACAGAGTGGGGGCTGGACCTGGAACTACAGGAGTCCCTGCTTCTGACACGAGGTGGGTCTGAGGAGGGAAGACCAGGCCAGGAGCTGAGGTCGGGATGAGGAAGCCCCATTCATGCAGTCCGAACTGAGTCACCGTCACCAGACAGTCACACTCAGCCTCGGGAGGGGGCCCTCCCCCTGGGTGCTCCTGGCCCCCCTCCCCCACCTCCCCTGAGGCCAGCTCACCTCGCCATACCTCTCCTCCGGGCTGGGGCTGTTGTCCCCTTTCTGCCCAGTGCAGACACCCACAGGTCCAGCTGCAGCAGTCACTGCTGCCCCCGGCTTGGGTCCTGGGTTGGTGCCCGCTGCTCTGGGTTGCTCATTACACAGTGACAAACCAGAGATAATTAAGTCACTTTGAAGACAGCAGAGGCAGTCTAAGCACTGATGTGGCAGCCGTGGGCATGGTATTGGAGCAGCGCGGGCAGTGCAGGAGACTGCAGGGCACAGCGGGTGACGTGGAAAGTTGTCCTTGCTGAGCTCTGTGCATCAGAGCAGGAAGGCTGTGAGCAGGTCTCGGCTCCCTCTTCCACCCCACCCCCATGCTCATGGGAACTTGCAGCGTTAATCAGCACCAGGAACATAACTGCCCATTAGAGAGCAGCAGGTGACACCAGGCTGGCCGTGGGGCAAGGTTCTAGTTAGGCCTCCACTTGCCTCCTCCCCTTCCTCTTACCCCCCATCTTCCTCCCTTCTCCCTTCCTCTTCCCTTCCCGCTCCTTCTCCCCCTCCCCCTCTGCCGCTGCCCCACCCACACCCCAGTGTCCTCCCAGCACCCAGAGAGGGTTCCAGGGAGGGTTTGGGAAGCGACCTGCTAACCAAAGCCCTCTGAGTTTGGGTTTCCCAGGCGTCGCTCCCGCTGGGGCTGGACTGCATTATCAGTGACCTAATTGAGGCCAGCTGCCCGGCTTGGAGAGCACCCAGGCCACAGAGTCCCAGGGCCTGCCGAGAGGCCAGGCTTGCAGATCGGGAGGCCGGAGGAGGCTTGAGAGAGTGTGAAACGGGGGAGCCGGCCGCACCGCCCGCAGGCTGACCGCTTCCTGGGGGAGCCTTCCTTGCTGGGTGGGGACACATGGCATATTTGGTAGGGGGTGGGAGGGTCCCATTAGGGATAGAAAGAGAGTGGGACTGTCCGGGAGGCAAACTAGAAGTAAAGGGTGGCTGTGGGGAGGGCTGGATGTTAGCCTCCTCCAGCCCACACCAGAGGTTTGTCTGGGATTCGGTTACAGTTTTTTTCAGTAGGAGTAACTTATGGGAAAGTGCACAATCTTAAGTGTGCCACTCAGTGAATTTATGTGTGCGTGTGTGCACGCATGTGTGTGTGTGAGGGACATCGATCCAATGAAAGAGTACTCCAGACGCCCCAGGATCCCCCTCACGCTCCCCCGCAAAGGTAGCTGCCATTCACACCTCCATCTCTATAGATGAGTTTCTCTGGCTCTGAACTTCATATAAATCAAACCGTATAGTCCCGGCCGTTTTGTGTCCGGCTCGTTTCCGTGAACATCACCTCTGTGAGATTCGTCCCTGTTGTGTGTGGCTGCAGTTTCCTTTTCATGGCTGCGTTGTATTCCATTTGTGACCATAACCCGTTCTGTATATCCATTCCCTTGCTGGTAGACATTTGGGTCATTTTGAGCGTTTGGCTATTACTGCTGTAAGCTGCTGTGAACATTTGTGTGTGTGTCTTTTGGGGAGGACATGAGCCCTCCTTTTTTGCTAGGTCATGGTATGCATGTTACACAGTGGTTTGCAAATTGTTACGGGGATCCCTGAGTTTCAGCAGAGGGGCCCCAGGGACAGGGGTGGCCAGGACAGAGTGTGGCATTTCCATGAACTCCTCAATCAGATGCAGCTCTGTATTTCAGGGCTCTGCCAAGTGAGTCAGTTAGAAGCAGCAGCTAAGCTACTAGAGAAAAGTTGGAGAACTTCTGTTGACGCTAATCCGGTGCTTCCCAGACTTCGATGGGATACACATTGCCTGGGAACATCTCTAGGTGCAGGTCCGATTCTCTGGGTCTAGGGCCTTCCCAGCTGCCTGGAGGAGGGTTTACAGTGCGCAGGGCTGAGGGGACCAGGGAAGCTGTAACTGTGACATGTTTGTCCCAGGTGGAGGTAAAGTCCACATTTTACGTGGAATCTATCTGCCCCCTTCCTGCGTGAGTCATCTCTCTTGCCCTTTCCTGGGCTGTCCCCACCACTGTGGCTGAGAAGCCTGTCGGTCCTGGGTGACGAGCAGAACAGCCCAACTCAGGGGTCCAAACACCTGCCACATCTCACAGGGCTGGGAAGTGTGGACTGCAGCAGGTGTCCCCACTGCTGTGCTCTGTCCCCCCGGAAGATGACCCCAAAGCCTCCAGGCTGCAGACCCCCGGCCTCGGCTTGTCAGGGCTGTCTCCCTGTGTGCCCGTCCCTGCACAAGCCTTGTCTCCCCCTTAGACCATAGGGTCCTGGAGACTCCCCCAGCCACCCCGATTGCCACCACTGGCCTGGAGGCTTCCTGAAACAGGCTCCCGTGACGGCCCGTACCGGACACCGGGGATTCTGGACTGGGAACCCCTCGGGGGCTCGTGGGAAGCAGGGGGCGGCTGTCAGCTCAGGAGCCTGACTTAGAGCCAGGTCCAGGCCTGGCTGGCGGCCACCAATCCCGGTGCCATCTGGTGTCCATCTGGCGGAATCAAGAGATTGGAGGGCAGAGGGGGGCACCCAGGCCCCCTGACAGACAGCAGCTCCCTGTGCAGGACCCTGAGATGCTAGGCCAGCCTGAGAAGGCTCCTCCCGCGCCCCTCAGAATTCTGGCTTGGCTGCGTCCCCTGGCAGCTGGGGTTAGCTGTCCCTGATGGGACACAGGGGAAGGAACCCCACGGGTTGCAGATCCTCACTCTTCCCATCCCCGCCCCAGCACAGAGCTGGCCTCTTCTTTCTCTGGATGGACCGCGACACCCAGAACAGGCTCCTTACATTCCGCGTAGAAACTTGTGACTGCGCTGACAGTACCCTGTGCGCAGAGGAGGCAGCAGATAGGCTGTGCTGTCCCCACCTGGCCGGGTCTCAGGTCCCACTCGGTGTCCCACCCAAGGCCACCATGTGCTGTCGTCCTCATGGGTGTCCCTCTCCTTGTCTGTCTCCCTCCGCCATGGGGCTCACCGCCCACAGCCCTCACTGTGACAGTTGTTGACAATTCCTGCCTTGTCTCTTGAGTGGCTCAGAGCTCTTCATCAGCAGGGCCTGGTCCGGATCTTTATCCAGGTGTGTGAGCCGGAAACCAGGGACCGCCTTGGCAGCTCCTCCCCCTCGGCTGGCCGCCAAGCCCACCACTTGTCCTCGTGCCCTCTAAGCTCCGTCACTGTCACCCTGGTGCCTCCGTGCCAGAGTAGGAGGAGAGAAGAAGGGACAGACAGAAAGGGTGGGTGACAGACACACAGCTCAGCCCCTGTTCCTACACCCACAGTCTGGGCAGAAGGACATTCAAGGCCCAAGGGCAGACGTTTCCAGAACCCACCACTGACAGGCCACAGAGCTGACAACAGGCCTCTGCTCTCTTCCAGTCGCTGCTGTTCCTGGGGTTGGTGGCCGCCGTCTGCCTGGGCCTGAACCTCCTCTTCCTCGTGGCTTACCTGGTCTGCGTGTGCTGCTGCAGGCGGGATGATGCGGTGCAGACCAAGCAGCGCCACTCCTGCTGTGTCACCTGGACAGCGGTGGTGGCCGGGCTCGTCTGCTGGTGAGCGTCCCTCTGCACTGGGCCCGGGTGCCGCACAGACTGCAAGGGAGCAGGGCCGAGGTGGCCTCGGCAGCACGCAGGGTGAAGAGCCCACTTGCTCGGGCCTGAGCCACCCGTGTCTTTCTGATGGTTAGCCCTTGACCCTGACACCCCTGCTCTCCCCCAGCAAGCCCTAAGTGGCTCATCGGCGGTCTGGCCGTGTTCTCCCAACTGAGCTCTGGCGATCTTGATGGAAAAGATGTCCCCAAAATGAATCCTGTCCAGCCTCGGGAATCAGAGACCTGGGGTGGTGACGGGGGGTCTCCAGAAGGGCCCCTGGCCCCCAACCCCTGCCCCGATGTGAGTTTGTCCGTGGCTGCTGTGCCTGGCTGCCACACAGGCTGCTCCCCGAGTTTACTGGGCGGCATAACCAGGTAGCGGGCACCTCCACTCCCTGTGTGCCGTCCCCTCCCAGCTGTTGCCCTGGGTCCGTAAGGTCAGAAGAGAGTCTGACTCCAGTCGGATCAATTCCATCTTCTTATGAGATCGATAGCTTTTAGTGCCCCTGGGCGGGTCTGTGCTGCGGAAGTGAAGATTCCTAGCTCCCGTGCAGGCGTCGGCACTGCCCAGCCCGCTCCACCCGGGCAGTGTCCGCACGCACGCTAGCTGTTTTCAGGAGTTGTATTTTCCTTTTTTTGTTAGTTTTATTTATTTTTTGTGGAGACAGGGTCTCCCTGTGTTGCCTAGTTTGGTTTGAACTCCTGGCCTCAAGCGATCCTTGGCACCTCCCAAGGTGCTGGCATTACAGGTGTGAGCCACCTCGCCTGGCCTCGTTCTTGTTTTTGTATCTATAGAGGCCTTTCCGAGAGCCTAGTGTGAGCACGCCCTGGGTGGAATCCCCCACTACTTGGCAGCAGGACGGGAGCCAGACGGGAGCCCGGTGAGCCTGGACTCTCACCCCAGCAGCTCACCTCACTACCGCGCTTTCCTTCTCCATCGGAACATGTTCTTGGTCCCGTCCTGCCTGTAGCGGGCTCACCTAAGCCAAAAGGCGGGCAAGGCCCAGAAGCCACCTTGCAGGGGTGACAAAGCTCTGAGCACCTAGGAAGGGCTAAAATAATAGGCTCAAAGGTCAGAGTTCAGCCCAGGTCAGGAGTTCAAAGGCAAGTTTGATTCCGTGTGGGGAGGAAGAGCTCCTGAGAAGTAACTGTGGCATTAAAAACCCTCCTGCCGAGGGCAGGTGGCAGCGCAGGGTTCGCAGGGAGAGGCAGGGCCCTGGGGACCACCGGAGAAGCCAGCAGTGCCTGCTACACAGGGGCCCCTGGCTCACGTGAACTCAGGTTTAAAAAAAGAAAAACACACAACAAACTTGTTTTTCAAGAGTCCTTTGGAACAGTAAGAATGGTTTTGGGGGGCAATTCTGGTAAGTAATAATTACCCACAGTTTAAGGACAACTCGAGGCAGGAGAGTGTGTGGCAGGGTTCGTTCCACAGCATCTGCACGTAGCTTGTGCCAGGCAAGGGGAGCCGGCGGTGGGAACACAGGCCCAGCTCCGCCTCCCTGGTCTTGCAGCTCTGGGTGTACTGGGAGAGGCAGAGGATTGCACACTCGCGTGATTTGAGTGATTGCAAACTAAGGAGAGTGCCCCAGAGGTAAGGGACAGGCATGAAAGTGGGTGTCCCACTCGCGATGGGCATCCCTGGTTGCGAGGACGCCGAGACCCAGGGGATGAGAAGCGTTACCTAGGCAAAGGTGGGGATGAGGAAGGAGGAGCGACTTCCAGGCAGAGGGAAGAGGACACGTGCAAAGGCCTGTGGCGGGAGGGAGCGTGGAGCTGGAGGAAGCCCCCCTGCACTCAGAGCTGTGGACAGCCTGGACTGGAGCGGCTCACTCCGAGGCCACGGTTAAGAGTGTCGCTGACCAGTTAGAGTTGACTCCAGAGGACAGTGATGACATGGACAAGGGTCTGAAGACCTTAGCCCAGAGAAGGACACGCGTCCAATGCAGACAGCAGGAGGTGAAGGGGTGATGTGCAAGCCACGTCCTGCTGTCTGACCGGGTGTCACGCAGAACTGGAGGCTTATTCCGGGCTGCCCAGGAGGCAACCCAGGACCCAGCAGGTGCCAGGTTTAAGGAGGAGGTTTCGGCTCGGTATAAGAAGGAACATCCTACAAGCTGCCACATGGGCGCCCTGGGGATGTTGGGCGGGGACAAGGTGGAGAATGGTGAGGGGGTCCCCAGTTCCCGGAGGTGTCGGGTGAGACCCAGGGTCGGCACTGGGCGTGTGGGCTCGCCAGACCTCAGCGGTCCCCGAGCCCACCGTGTGGGGATCACCTGGGCGCTGGTGAAAGCGCAGGTGCCTGGGCCCCACCCAGACCCGCCGAAGCAGAGTCCCTACGGCGGGCCCACAGCCTCCCTCTCAGAGGACGGCATTTTCCTATTGCCTAGTGAAGTGTGGACAAGCTTCAGGGGCAAGCTGGCTCCTGCTCTGTGACTTTGTGTGATCCTGAACCTGCCAGAACTTGAGATCTCCTTGCCCCCACCCCCCAACCCCATCCCCAGGAAAGAGTTTCCCAGCTAAAGTCAAAAACCTGCTCTCCATGGGTGTTTATAGCGGCGCTACTCATAATTGCCAAAACTTGGAAGCATCCAAGACGTCCTTGAGCAGGTGAACGGATAAACAAACTCTGGTGCATCCAGACAACGGGCTGTTACTCACTGTAAAGAGAAATGAGCTATCAGGCCGTGGGAGTAACGGAGGAGCCCTAGCTGCACGTTAGGAAGTGAAAGAAGCCGTCGCGAAGGGCCGCATCTGTATCATCTCGGCTGAACGACATTGTGGCGAGATCAGAGGTTGGGGAAAGGTGAATGGTTGGAGCACAGGGGCTCTCTAGCGAGCGGAACCGCTCTGTAATGACACCATGCGGTGGACACATGTCGCTGCCCATCTGTCCAACCCCCACGATGTGCAGCTCCGAGAGTGAGCCTAATGGGAGCTGCGGACTTCGGGGGACAGTGACGTGTCCGTCCAGGTTCATCACCTGTGACAGATGTCCCTCTCTGGTGCTGGACCGTGTTAGTGGGAGAGTCTATGCGTGTGGGGACAGGGGCGTATGAGAACTCCGTACTTTCCACTCCATTTTGCTGTGGACCTAAAACTGCTATAAAAAATAAAGTTTATTTTTTAAAATAAATACAAGCATTCTCCTGTGGGTGTCACCTCTAACCTTTGTTTGGGGTCTTGCTTGCAGTGCTGCAGTGGGTGTTGGTTTCTATGGAAACAGCGAGACCAACGATGGGGTGTACCAGCTGGTCTACTCCTTGGACGACGCAAACCACACCTTCTCTGGGATCGATGCTCTGGTAAGGCCCCTAGGCAGCTGGCCGGACACAGACGCGGCCGCCGGTCCGTGTGGTCATCTCCCAGGTGGATCCCAGCCAGCTCAGCACACCAAGGGGCTGTGTAGTGCCAGAGGGCTGGACCCCACTTCTGGGCTGCAGTTGCCCCTGCCTGGGGCGAAGGGGCCACTCGTACCTCCCAAGCCAGCAGGGGCAGCAAGAATGGGGGTGAGGACCACAGGAGGGGCGTGGGGGTGGCTGCGAGATCAAACACCGTTCATTTTCCAGAGAGCGGAACACTTTCCCATGTGTCAAAGGAGACCTTGAACGTGGAAAGGCAGCCCCACTGCATTTTTTTATATCCGTTTTAAGTGCTGCATACAGAGTATTGTGGGGTCCAGGAGATGTCAAGAGGAAAGCACTCTCTTCTGAAACAAGCGAAGAGCCCGCGAGGTGGTGAGATTTTGCCGGAAACCCGGTGGTGTGTCCCTAGGGCTCTGGCTTCTGGGCCGGGACTCCAGCTGGGGCTCACAGTGAAGGATTGTGCTGGGCTGGCCGGAGGAGGTGGCGGACTTTAGGGGAAGGAGAAAGCTATTCTGCTGAGCGTCTGGCCAAGCGACGGAGCCAGAGGGCAAGGGACCAGGGTTTTCTCAAACTCTGACCTTGGTCCCCCTGCCCCTGTCGCCTTCTCTCGAAGCCCCAGTCTCTTGGGCTGGTTTCCCAGGCAGCCCTGCAGTGGCCCTGGGTGCTCCCTGGGAGAGGCTCCCGCAGAAAGGGCAGAGGGCAGCGTTCAGGGAAACCAGTCCTGGGGCACACACCCCAGTCGTGATCCTCTCTGGGCTGGGTCCCCTACAGAGGGTGACAGCCACAGCAAAAGGCCCATTTGTGTCAAGCAGCCTCCGCCACAAAATCCAGCCCCAACCAGAGAACTTGGACATCACCCTGGCACCCTCTCGAAGAGGAGTCGACCTCATTTGCCCACTCCTGCTCCCTTAAGCTCCTCTAAGACTTTAATCCCTCAGTGGATCCCTTGGGGGGGGGGAGTTACCTTAAAGAGACAGCTGTGCCGCCCCTGTGCCCAAGACAGCTGGGGGAAGGGGCCCTGGCCTCCAGAGAAGGGCTGAGGATCCATGCAGACCCAGGCCCAGCTCCCCTGCTGAGCCCATCCAGCCACTGGTATCCGCTGGGACCCATCCCTGGGCACCTGAGAGCTGATGTCTCAGGTGTCTGGATGCCGGGCTAGGACAGCCCTGCAGGGGGCGGAGGGTGGCTGGGATGGAGGAGCTGAGGAACAGCCTCATGGGTGTGGCCTGGCCCAGCTGGGGGAAACGCACCCTCTGGGTACCCCACCCTCACCTCAGGCCCTGGTGAGGCAGGGCTCCAAGGTCGGTGCCCTCTAGGCTCTGTCTGCCCCTCTTCAGCCACCAGCACCGGACTGCTGGAGAGGGAACCTGGCCCTGAGAGGAAGCCCCGGCCCTGCCCCGCCCGGGAATCCCCAGGGCCCTGACGTCACTGGCTGAGGGAAAGTCCCAGAAGCACCCCGATGGGAAAACTTGAGTCCTCGTCCCACTGGGTGAGAGCTGTGCAGGGAGGTGAGCTGGGAACAGCCCCCCAGGCCAGGTCCATCCTCCGCAAGGTCTAAGAGTGCTCCAGGGTCAGGTCTGGACGTTTCGCAGCAAATTCCTCTGTCCAGAATCCCCCATCTCCCCAAAGGGAAGGGTCCCTCGAGATCAGCCCTTGGCCTCTCCCCCATTACTGAAACAAGAGGACAGGTGTCCCAGGGCTTTGTGACGGGAGCCGCTTCTGACTTCGGCATCCACCTCCTCCTCTGAGGTGAGCCAGGCCGCACTCCAGCCCCAAGGGCTCCAGGGCAGGCAGCAGACCCTAGAGGGCTTCCCAGATCTGGGGGGTGAAGTCCAAATATCAGATAAGTGGACGTTAGACGAGATAATGTTGGTGACAGTGCCTGGCAAACCACAGAGTGCGCCCCAGCTGGGGCGACTCTGATCCTGAGTGCTATTATAGCAATTACGGTAATCATGCAGTACAGAGGCTGGGACGGGAGGCCATGGGCTGCAAAGACAGAGTGGGGAGACTGGAGGACAGGTCAGTTGGAGTGTACCTGGGCCTTTTGGAGCCCAGGTCAGGCAGCTGGGTGGCCACCAAGAGGTCTTCTGGGGCCACACCCAGCACAGAGCTGGGTGGGCCTACTCCGAGCCCCCCTTTACTGGACTGGAAGCCCCTCCCCTGCGCCCTTCCGCCCAGAGGGACGCCTGTGCCAGGTGGGTAGGGGGTGGCTCAGGGTTCTGGAGGCCTGGCAGGGTTCTGGATCAGCTGCACCCCCCGATTTGGGGGGTCAGAAAGGAGTCATTTGGGGGTGATAGGTGGGCAAAGGCCCTTCTGTGGATCAAGCACCTTCATCCAGCCACCTGGCAAAGGGACCCTGTACACCTGGGGCCCCGGGGGCTCTGCTGCCTGGAGTTTGCGCCCTGTGTTCTGGCGGGCAGGTGACTCCCCCAGGCTCTCTCATCTGAGCCTGCAGCAGGCCGTGAGCAACACTTAGGTGAAGAAACTGAGGCACAGGAAGTTACCCTGCTGCCCCAAGGATGAAAACAAGCAGAACCGGAGCCCAGCCCATCTGGGGTCTCAGCCCCTCACCCCCATTGATCCGGCCTGTCTGTCCTTCCAACAACCTCCTTAAGCCGGGAGCTTCCTCCCTCCCAGAGGCTTTAAAACTGGGGCTTGCCTCAGAGCCTCCTGGAGGGCCCCGCCCCTGAAGTCTGTGGTTCGGTAGATCTGGGACCGGTAGATCTGGGGCCCACAGCGAGCATCTGTGATGATTCCCACGTGATGCTGAAGCTGCTGTCCCGGGGACCACACTTTGAGAACCGCTGCTCCATGCTGCGGGCGAGTTCCCACCACCTCCAGCGAGTCCCTCACCCCGCCCAGCCTGGGGAGCTGATCCGTCCGTCCCTCCTGTTCTCAGAGCTTCTCTCCGTGACAGAGAGCCTGGTCCCATCTCTGGAGAGGCCGCCCCACCCTGCCCTGGGCAGAGCGCTGTGTACTGAGCCTCTGTGGAATCGGGGTGGTGTGCAGACATGGGGAGCCGTGAGCTGATCAATGTTGTAATTCTTGTTTTTTTTTATTTTGTTTTGCTTCCTATGGAAAACCATCAGGAAGAAAGAGAGGGCCTGACAAATGTTTCTTTTCTTTTTTTTCAAGGAGAGATTGAAGAAATAGAAAAGTAAAAATGTGAGGCTACAGAAGGAGAATAAAGTGGTCTTATAGAAAAAGTTTACAGATTATTTTTTTTAATTTTTTTTTTTACTTAGCCCATTTTTCTGCACAATACAAATAATTTTAACAGCCCTTTGCTCTGAAGTTTCTTTGATACAATATGGAAATATAACAGTCTCACATTTATTGCTGGACTTGCTCATGTTATCACTTGATAAAAGTGCCGTTTGTGTCGGTGGTTACAAAGCTCTTGTACATTTTTTTGGTAAATTGAACAGAAGAGTTTATTAGGGCGACATTTGGTTATTGAACGCGCTTTCTCACGGCGTGGGGTTTTTCCCTGTGCTGCAAGCTGCTGACTCTGTACAACGTGGAATCTCCATACGCCACTATCTTAGCCCTTCACCAGCTCGAAGGAACCAAACATAAGCCCGAAAACGGAACAAGCCACTGACATTGTGAAAACAAAACAAAATGAAACAAAGAGCTATTCTCTTTCCTAGAACCAGGAACTCCCAGTGTCATGCGGATGTAAAAGGCCACACGGTTGACGTTAAGTCCCCACAATGCGGCCAGTTTGCCACCGGGAGTGGTATCTGATCGCCCTGCTTGCCGACGCTTCTGCCCCTTCTCGCGTGTTGTTTTTGCCTCCCAGACCTGCGGGAGCTGCAGGCTGCCGGATGAGGATTAGCACACTCTGCCCTCTCCCAGCCAGCTGTGCTTCTTGGTTCAGCTGACGGTTTCAGAACAACAAAGCCCTTCTTCCCCTGGCTGCCAGCACGCAGGCTCCGCGCGCTCGGAGCTGCCAGGCTGCACCCCCAGGCCCTGCGGGCACGCCCGGCTGTCAGAAAGCCCCTGCCAGTACCAGGTCTCCCTGTGCCCTCTGGAAGCCAACAGGGATGATCACAGCGTCGTCCTTCCATTTCCACCTTCACACAGACAGGTGCTTCCTTCGGGGTCTGCTCAACCTCAGGCCCTTGTGGCCCAGCCAAGGGACAGGAGCCTGGCTGCCCACCCAGTAGGACAAACATCCAGGGAGGACACATGAACACACAGAGAAGCCACTGGTTTCCTCCTGCCTTGTGTCCAGGCTCTTTGGAGACAGGATTGGGACTGTTTTGTTTTCGCCAAGTCCGATGGTTCTACCTGCACGCAGGTCCAACAACAAAACCTTGCTCTTGTAGGAGAGCTAGAAACCCTGTTAAGGGCATAAGAGGCCAAGACAGCAACATAGGAACTCTTCCATTTAACATTTTATTTCTCTAAAAGAGAGTTCGCAATACAAACTGTCAAAGTTTGAAGAGAATCTTCAAGGAAAATCGATTATTTTGTTGGTTTTCCCATATGGGCCTCTCTTTATTGGAAGGCACTGGGTCTTGAAGCCTGGGTCCTGGTTGAGGCCAGGTCAGAGCCTGTCCCCTGGCTTGAGGGACACGAGGGCTCGGTGGGTACTGGGGCCTTTGCCTTTGGTCCTTCCTCTGGGGCCGTGGGCTCATGAGATCCTCAGGGCGGGGGCGGCGTGGTGTGTCCGTTCAAGCCTGGGCAAGCCGCCTCTCGCTGCTGCAAAGATCTCCTCCCCCACAATAAGAATCAGGAACTTTACCTCCCTGGCTTTCTCCCACCCAAGGGCCAGACTCACAAGCCCCCCCCCCCCCGCTCCCGCCCCTCCCTAGGTTTCTGGAACCACCCAGAAGATGAAGGTGGACCTAGAGCAGCACCTGGCCCGGCTCAGTGAGATCTTTGCTGCCCGGGGGGATTACATGCAGACTCTGAAGTTCGTGCAGCAGATGGCAGACAACATCGTTGTCCAGCTCTCAGGACTGCCCGTGTGGAGGGAGGCCACCACAGAGCTGACCGAGCTGTCCGACCAGACTGCCTACGTGGAGTACTACAGGTGAGGGCGGCGGGGCTGCCTGGCTCCCTCCTCCAAACCTGCATTTGGGGCCTGGGCAGAGATGTGTCTTAAGAAGCCATCAGCCAGCATCAGGAAGACAATGGAGCTTGCAGGGGCCGAGTGGTGGGCATGCAGAATAGCCATCCTGACAGACAGGAGCCAGTGTGCCCACAGTCGCGGCGCTGGAGGCTGGACCTGGCCTCCAGCATGTGTGGGGTGCTCCTCCCAGACCGGCATGCTCCGTGGCTGGTACTGGGTGAAGCCACATGGTTTATAGGTTCCTCACCCACCAGGACCTATGAAGCAGGCTCCCCTGGACCTACACACTAAGCCACAGGGGTGCAGGGGGCTGGGGAGGTGGTGGCCTCTTTGCGTGGAGCCTCCCCTGATGGCAGCTTCGCAGCTCCCCAGCGTGCCCCAGCCTCCGTATGCAGAGGCATCGCCCTCACCCTCCCCACCCTCACTCAGGTGCACAGGCTCATCCTCATCCCTACATCGTAGCCTTTGGGATCCTTTCACATCTCCCCTGTGCCCATCCCAGGTGGAGGCACTGGGCACAGAGACAGCTGCCCTCCCTCCAGGTGCAGGGTCTAGCGAAGGTCACTCTGGGGAGAGCCGAGGACCAGAGTTCAGCCTTTGGGTGACTCCCAGTTGAGAGAAGCCATTTGTGAAGTGCAGGTCATCGTCCTCCCAGGGGCCGTCGCCTAGCATGGAGCAGGCTTGAGGGCGGCGTGGGTCCTTGAGTCATGCAGAACAAGTGTCAGCTCTCTGGACAGGCCCCCCACCCCGATTTGCTGGCTCCTCTCCAAGGCATCGACAAAGCTCAGAGCCTTTAGCCCAACAGTGCACGACTTACTCTGGTTTTCTGGATTTGTCCCCCTGTGTCGTAAAGCCCCACCCCAGGAGGTCACTGCTGGACAGAGTCCAGGGCCCTCTCCCCTTCCCCAGAGTAGGAGACGGCAGGGCCCCAGCGAGGGGCGCTTGTGACGTCCCTGGCTCTGGACGGCACTCCCCGTCCCCTGCCTCCCCGGCCTGTCCAGCCCCTGCATTTCCGTAGTGTCACGGACACTCTGGATTGGAGAGGACCTTGGTCTAACTCTCCAGCAGGTAGATACTTAGGAGCAAAAGTGCCTCCTCCCAAGGGACAGAAAGAAACTGCCAACTCTGAGAACTGCCTGTGACCTCTTGTGGCCCAAACAGTGGTCTCTGATGAGTCCTGTGACACGTGGGCCATTCCTTGCCTGAGCCCTCAGAATCTTTATGTCTGGGTGGCACTGGGGTGGGGCACAAAGGAGTCCATTTCCACCTTGCTCTTCCCTCCCTGTACACCTAGCGTAGGGCCCTGCACATTTAAGGGCCTCACGTGGGCATTGCGACAATGACATTGATGAAATAAGTCAGCGTTGACATATCAAAAGGGGCTCATTGTTAATGATTTCATTAAAAGTAGGGGAAGGATGGTGGTGCCTGCACAGCTGCTGTTTCAGTGTGGGTTATTGGGGGGGTCCCCGTGACCCCCAGCTCCCACCCCTTATTTAGGTAGAGGCAGGAAAGGTCTAGTCCAGGTTGCACCTGTCTCCTGAGAACTCACGGCTCTGCCTTCCCTGTGACCGGCCCCCTCACCCGGGCTGCTACCCAGCCTCTGCCCAGCTCCTCTGGAGGGCTCCCCGTCTTTGCTTTTGGGGTGGTTCTTGAGCAGAGCCATCAGCTGAGCAAATATTTCTGAGCACTTTTGCACGAGGGCTGGCCAAGTACTGGGGGAAGTGAGAGCGAGAGGCTGCTCTCCGAGAGGCCTTCACGCGGGAGCAGGCGGGATGGGGAGGAGGTGGGGGAGTGGGAGAGCCGAGTTCTGGGTTAGAAACACCCGCCAGCCCCCACCAGCCCCCGCCCAGCTCCTCCGGGAAGACGCATCCGCCTAGAGAAGCAGTTTCCAGGAAGCCCTACGACATGAGACCTGGACGCAGAGAAAGTGCTCGGATCACACTGCGGACAGCGGGTTGGAAGCAGCCCTAATTGGATTTCCTGCTGACGGACGGAGCAGGGCTGGGCAGTAACCAGGAATCTTTAGATTTGAAACATGCAGCCAGTGTTCGAAGAGGTTCCCCGTGGCTGGCTGTGTCCCCTGTGGGAAGGGTCGAGGTGGACAGTCTGGAATTCCTGCACCAGGCTCTCCCCACGATGGTCCTCTGTTTTCTAATCTGTAGAATGGGATACTAAACTAGATGATTCCCGACCTTCCTTCTAGCTCTGAGTCTAGGAAAACTGGCTCCTTGGTGGCCTCCAGCAAGTGGAGGGTGGGCTCTGCCCGTTCCCCAAAGTCCCCGACCCCATTCCTGGGAACCCAGAGACCTACTGCGTGCTGCCCCTGCTCTGTGCGGGGGTCAAGGACTTTGATTAGTCCCCTGGATTCACAAAGTCAGAAGGAACCTCACTTGGCAAAGGGGCCTCCAGCTCACTCCCTCTGCCACCCCTGCCCCCCCACTTGGAGCCTCTATGTCACTCTCTGCCGGCCGCACCCCCTCCCTACCCACACCCCCGACTCCTGCTGGCCCTCTGTGGTGTCAGTGCAGGAGAAAACCACTGCTGGGAAGGATGCTCAGCACATTCACGTGGCTCTTGCGTCAGGAGAAAGCTACTAGCCACGTGTGGCTGTTTAAATCTAGTTAACAATAAAGTCAAAAACTCATTTCCTGAGTGGCACAAGCCACATTTCAAGTTCTCGGTAGCCACTTGTGGGTGGTGGCAGATAGAGTGGACAGGACAGATTTAGAATAGTTCACCACTGCAGAAAGTTCTAGCACACAGTGCTCGTTCAGACACTCGGCCATGAGGTTGATGCAGGGGGTGGGAGGCGACGGCTTTATCCAGGCAGACTTGGGGTGTAGTCCCAGAGCCCCGGCAGAGTCCTTCAGCCATGCACGCGGGGTGCTTGCTGGCTCTGGGCAGCTTGTTGACATGAAGGGTCAGGTCAGCCTGGGGGCTGCTACGTGGGCCTCCCAGGTGGGCGGCAGGCAGGGAGTTCTCCCTGCTGCCCTGACCATCCCCGTCCCCCACCCAGGTGGCTCTCCTACCTCCTGCTCTTCATCCTGGACCTGGTCATCTGCCTCATCGCCTGCCTGGGACTGGCCAAGCGCTCCAAGTGCCTCCTGGTCTCGTGAGTAGCCCTGCCTGTGGGCGCGGGACAGCTGGGCAAGGTGCCAGCGTCGGAGAGAGAGCGGGCCTGGCCAGGCCAGAGTGGGGGGCAGCAGCCAGCCGAGGGGAGACAGCAGCCACCGACTCACCATCTGGTCACCAAGCAGGCACCGGGCCCTTGTGCTTCCCTGTTGAGCAGCTGGAGAAACCTGGGCCCAAGCGTCAGAGCCCCCAGTCGTGCCCGGTGTCGCCAGCTCCCGGCGGCAGGCTCCACAGCCTCTCCCGGCAGCCGGCAGGCGACGTCAGGGCAGGGACCGAGGCTGCCTTCAGAACCGCTGCAAGGGCTGGGGCCGGGAAGGGCAGGATGGGGGCCGGGAAGAGAGCGCTGGGGGTTGGTGGGGTGGCAGCCATCACGGGGGGACGCCTGCCAGCCTTTGCCCGGGACTCCAGCAGCGTCTGCCTCTCCCTAGGATGCTGTGCTGTGGGGTGCTGAGCCTGTTCCTCAGCTGGGCGTCCCTGGCCGCGGACGCTGCTGCAGCGGTGGTGAGTTGGCGGGGGCCGTGGGTGGTGGTGGTTTGTCCAGGACAGTCTGGTGATGTGTCCTGTCCAGAGCCCCCAGGCAGAGCCAGCTTCCAGTCACAGCCCCTGACCTAGAATCCCAGCATCTCAGAACCAAAGGGGTTTGGGTCGTGTGGACCAGCCCCGCAGCCTCACAGGCAGGGAAACAGGCCCAGAGAAGGGCAGGGGCTTGCCCAAGGTCGGCACCAAGATAGATAAGACGCCACCGCTTACCCAGGCATGTGTGGTGACCAGGTGGCTTCTCTCTGGGTGTGAAGAGCTGACAGGCCTGGCAGGGATCAGGCTAGAGGAGCCCCCAGCTTCAGAAGCACACCCCTGGCCAGCTCCCAGGCCCTGGGTGTGTAGGATGTGGCCTTGGGCTTCCTTCCTCCCGTCCCAGGACCTTGGGACAGTCTGAAGCGCACGTGGTGTATGTTTCTGGATGTGGGGCCCCAAAACGTGAAAAAAAAGTGGAGGGCTTTTTTGTAGGTGTATCTGGTCTTCAATAGACCTAACACTGCGTTAAGCTGTGTGTAGAAGCTCTTTGTTCACTCAGCTGACGGTCTGCTGTGCGCCGCTCCCTGGCGCCAGAGGCTGTGGCTGCAGAAGCCGAGGCTGTGGCTGCAGAAGCCGGAGGACGTGGTGTTTGCTGTTGAGCTCGTCCCAGCCTTTAGGAGCAAGACTTGTAGGCGGGTCACTGCAGCCCCACGGGAGTCAGGACGGTGGAGGTGCATGCAGTGTGTGTGTGTGTGTGTGTGTGTGTCCACGTGCACGTGCGGCAGGAGCGCACGACCGACCAGGGGGTTTCAAGGAACCCCTCGCCGATTCAGGGGCACAGACTAATCGTGATCTGCATCTGTTCTGACTCAGCAGCCTGAGGGATTAAGAGATGGGGGCTCGGAACAGAAGCCCCTAACCAAACTCATGCCTTGCCCAGTGACTTGGGGCTGGCCAGTGGCTCTGGACTGGGCAGTTTGCCTCCATGATGCCCTCAGAATGAATGAATGGCCCCTGGTGCTGCTTGGCACTGCAGCTTCTGGCAGAGGCTCGTGCAGAGGGAGAGGAGGTGGCTTCTCCTGTCTCTGCCCCACCCCCGGGCAGTGGCCACGGACCAAAGCCTGGGAGAGAGAAGAGCAGGGCAGGAGGGCCCGTCATGCCCCAAAGCATCCCGATGGCATCGGGAGCTGGGAGGGCTGTAAGTTGCGCCACTGCCGGCCGGAGGTGCCTGGCTGGCAGCATCTCCTCTGCAGCCAAGTGCAAGCACCGGGAAGCTCAGCCTTGCTCCCTGGGCAGCCTCTGCCTTCTGGAGGCCGTGGTGGCCTCCAGCTTGCACCACCTTGTGCCTGAGCCGCCCTGGGGGAGGGGCTCCGTCCCAGCTTCATTGTGCACAGAAAGCAGAGGCGATTTAGTCTCCCAGCTGGGTGCCCTGGAATGCAGGGAACTGCACAGAAAGGCCATTTCCCTAATTCCTTCAGTCAGGCCCTGGTGAGAGAGGGGCTGTGGGGAGAGCTGAATGGGCCTTTGACAGGGCTGGAGAGGCTGCTGCATTTCAATAGGAGGCGGGAGCAGCCGAGGGGAGCGCATCGGCAGGCTGGCAGGGTGATTGTGGAGAGCTTTTGTGTGGCCTCCCAATGCCACCCTGCTCTGAGGCCAGAGGACTGACAAGGCCACCCCTTCTTGCCCTTCCTGTAAGGGCCTCCAAGAGGACCGAGCACTGCCCCTGAGATCTGTTCTGGGGGATGCAGAGAGAGGAGGGTAGGCGTGGCTTGGAGGGCAGAGCTTTGGGCCGTCAGGCCCCGTGGCCACCCCGTGTGGTCATGAGTCTGAGCCACAGAAGCTTCCAGCACGCTTCATATGGACTCAGAGACGCGTACAGACACGGGGAGCGGGCAGGATGGGAGTCCTGGCTGGATGTCAGCTTCTAGGGTACAGGGGGCTGGCCAGGGTCACCCATGGTAACAGCACACAGGGCCCACCCAGTGGCTGTGGTTAGCCAGGGGGCAGTAGAGGGGCGATGTCCTCCAGTGGTGGGACCCAGGGCCCCCTCCCAGCCCTGACAACCGGGTCCCTGCCCAGACGTGAAGGCAGCAGGGGAAGGGGGGGCAGGATCTAGCTGTGGCCGCAGGGAGGGGTTGAGTCAGCCACCTCCCAGCAGTACAGCCCAGGCGGGGAGGGGAGGAGACACCAAGGAGGAGGAAGGGGAGGAAGAGGATTCAATGAGCAGGTGCTTTGGCCACAGAGCACCTTGGAGGAAGTGCTCCAGGGGAATTCAGCCACCAAGGGACAGCCAGGCCAGCCCCCCTGAGTCAAAGGGTAGGAGTGCGGCCTCTGGAGCCATGGGTGGATTCGGCACTAGCCTCATTCTTTAGAGAGAAAGTTGGGGCAGCCTTCGTAGCCTGACAGCAGAGCGAGCGGCCCTGCTAACAGCAAAACAAAAGATAAAACAGAAACAAGCAAACGAGGCCATGCACAGCCCAGCAAACAGCCCACAGCTGCCCCGGGCCCCAGGCTCACCGCCCCTGAGGGTCTGTCCCACAAGAGGCACTTAGGAATAAGAGTAATAGTTGACATGCTCTCTGTCCCCATCACTTTTCTGAACACTGTACGTTAGTCCATAAGGTACATAGCAGTATCTCCACGGTACAGACGAGGAAACTGGGGCACAGAAAGAATCAGTAACTGGCCCACGGTAACCAGGCCGGGAAGGGGCAGAGTCCGCATGCGGACTCAGGAGGCTGCTTCCGACTCTGTCCTCTGCCACCTGAGAGTGAGCACCAGGGGCCCGGCTCCTCCCAGGGCCCCGGTGTCACACTTTCCTCCCCTTCTCCTGTCTCTCCCCAACTCAGGGCACCAGTGACTTCTGCGCAGCCCCTGACACCTTCGTCCTGAACGTCACGCAGGGCCACATCAGCACAGGTAACGCCCTTGGGCCTCTGCTGTTGGAGCAGCTCTGTGTGCTCGGGCCGGGCTCACGTGGCCAGCCAGACTGTGCCTCTACTTACCTCTTTCAGTCCTGTAGTCACCCAGCCCCACCCCACCCATGATTTCAGGCCCAGCTGGTCCTTTGGGCCATTTCCTAGAAACCGCCTCCTTTGGGAGCTCCGGGATGGGGCGGAAGGCCAGGCTTGGGCTCGAGGATGGGAGGGGGTCTGGCCGTTTGCGAGCTGCCTGACACCAGTGCCACTGCCTTGCAGAGGTGACCCGCTACTACCTGTATTGCAGTCAGCGTGGAAGCAGCCCCTTCCAGCAGGTACGGCCCACTCAGACCCACCCTCGCCCTGCCCTTGCTCCTTAGCCACTTCCCCGAAGGGGAACACGCTCTCGGTCAGTGCGTAGATTGGTGGTTTTCACGTGTTAACGTGTGTGCACATCACCGGGGAGCTGGCTCACATGCAGATGCTGTGCACGGTCTGGGGTGGGGCCGAGACTCTGCATTTCTCTCAAGCTCCCAGGCAAGGCCGATGCTGCTGGCCGGAGGACCACATCTGGGCAGCAAGAAGCGAGAGGACTGTGTAGAGCTCAAGAAGCCGGAGGGAGGGGGAGGCTTCCTGCAGGCGAGAAGGTCCATGGTCAGGATGCGCCTGTGCAGTTGCAGCCAGCTGGGGGACAGGAGCGCCGGCCTCGCAGTCGCCGCTGGGCTCCTGGGAGGTGGAGCCTCATGGCGGGCTGTGTCTCTCCCGGCCCAGACGCTGACCGTCTTCCAGCGCTCGCTGACCACCATGCAGATCCAGGTCTCGGGGCTGCTGCAGTTCGCCGTGTCCCTCTTCCCCACCGCAGAGGTAAGGCGGCCGCCTCCCACGGCATCTGTGCAGGAAGACGGGGGGGCCTCAGACGAACCCTAACAGCCCTTTCTCCGGCCACGGCCCCTGCCCCAGGGCCAGGCTGCGGAGAGCTTGCCGGCTCTCTGCACCCCCTCCCCCAGCGGCTGGGCCGCTCCCTTGGGCGCCAAAGGCCTCTGCACAGCTGCTGCTGTGGTTTTAGCTGCCCGCCTGCCCCCCGAGGCTCATGCTCTGCCTCTTTCTCTCCCTGCTCCAGAAAGATCTGCTCGGAGTCCAGCTCCTGTTGAACTCGTCGGAGTCCAGCCTCCACCAGCTGACAGCCATGCTGGACTGCCGGGGGCTGCACAAGGTGCCGGGCGCCCTGGGGCGTGGGAGTGCGGGAGGGTGACAGCCTGGGCTCCCCTCAGACCCAGGAGCAGGGCTGAAGCTGTGCCTGGCTTCTGGCTTCTCTCCAGTGGCTGGCACAAGGAGCCTCAGTAAAGGCGACCAGTGATCAGGAACATGAGTGTTGGGGGACCCTGACCAACATGAGGGAGGCCATTCCCCATTGTCCAGACTCCCGGCTATCTGGTGTACCCATCTCACTACCTGATGTCCCGGTCCCATTGCCAGGGTCATCCTTTCAGGCACTTGGAGCATCAGACAGACACGACGATGCAGGGAACACATGGGAATACGTGAGCGCCCTGCCCCCAAGCAGCGGGCAGTGCGTGTCCACAGCTTTCGCGTCCCTGCGGCTTTAGAGCGAATAGTCGTAAGGAGGATCGTGGCTGCCAGCGCCATGCTTGGCCCTGTTCTGTGCACTTTATATCCAATGTGTCATTTGGTCCTCACAGTTCTACTGTGAAATGCGTGTTATTTCATGGGAAGTTTTACATATAAGGGGACTAAACCACACACACATACGTGTGTTGTGGATGGATGGATGAACATGCATATGTGTGCGTGTGTATACGGGTATCTCTACAAAGGGGCCCACTGAAGAGCCCAGAGGCAGCAAGTCCAGACTGGGTTTGGATCCTGGTAGTCTGACTTCAGAGCCGGGAACAGGGGACCGCCTGTGTCCTCTCCCGCTCCCTCCACATCTGATCCCTCGGCGGGTCCTAGCAGCTGCGTGGTCAGATGCATCGTGAATCCAACTGTTTCTATCTCCACGGCGGCTCCCACTGGCCGGTCCTGCTCCTCCTCCCACTTTCTCCTGCCCCCTTGCCACCCGTGACCTTTCACACCCAGCAGCCAGTGCGGTCCTTTTAAAAAACGAATCAGATCATGTCCCTTCCTTTCCTGACCCCTCCGATGTCTTCCTGACCCTTATGGTAAAGTCCAGACTCCTCTCCTGCCCTGCGAGGCCCAGCGTGACCTGCGCCCTCTGGCCCCTTCTCCTGCTGGCCTGTCTTCTCGTTCTCTTTCTTGCCATCTGGCTTCAGCTTACCTGCCACCTGTCTCTGGCTCCCTGCACCCCGTAACCTTATCTATCTTGTTCAGAGCCAGCCATTCAGTGCCTGGCACACAGTAGGTGCTCAGCAAATGTTTGCAGAATGAACCCAAGAAGCCCCAGGGTGTGAGGCTCCAGAGCATGGACCCTGAGTGGCAGTACGGGGTGCTTGGGATGTGGGGGCAGGTGCTAGGAGGCCCTGGGTCCCGGCTAGGGAAAGGGGACTTCCAGAGAAGAGCTCAGACCCAGGCTTTGCCCCCATTCGCTCTCCAACTGCGAATTCCTCCTCCTCCTCCTCCTCCAGGACTACCTGGACGCCCTCGCCGGCATCTGCTACGACGGCCTCGAGGGCTTGCTCTACCTCGGCCTCTTCTCCCTCCTGGCGGCCTTCGCTTTCTCCACCATGATCTGCGCGGGGCCACAGGCCTGGAAGCACTTTACCACCAGGTAGGCAGGAGGCCTCCTGCAGGCCGGGGCCTTCCCGCGCGAGCAGACGGGAGGCTCTGCCCTGTGATCGCTGAGCACCAATAGCCTGCAACGGAGAAGGGCCGCAGAGGGCCCAGGCATTCAGCCCCAGCAGGCTGGCTGGACATCTATAGACACTTTCCCAGGAGTCCAGACAGACCCCCCCAAAGAAAACCCCCAAAGGGAGCCCTAGGGCAGAAGCTGGGGCCGAGGTAGTGACAGCCCTCATGCCACAGGCTGGCGTCCCTTGCTTCTCTTCTCTTCCTCAGCAGGACTTTGCAACATGCAATGATGACAGATTTTGGTGCTGGGAGGGGTGCCCCAGGGAATACCAAGAAGGATGAATTGTGTCACTGTCATTAGGGAACCACGGGCTCATTGAGGAGATAGACAGGGCAAGGTGGTGTTTCGACACCTCCTGAGCAGATGAGGCAAGAGGAAGCAGGGTAGGGAGGACCCGCATGCATGCAGTCAGCATGGTGGACTGCCTGGAAGAGGTGACCATGAAGTTGGGAATGGGGCGAGGCAGGGCCGAGGACCGTGATTTAGAGGAATCTCAAGGAGACACACGTGGCCAGAGAGTCTGGGAGGAAAGACTGGGAAGCAGAACAGGACCACCTGCCTGGGAGCCTCTCAGCCCTCATGGCTGGGCCAATTCTACCTGTCGTTCTATTCATAGAAACAGAGACTATGACGACATCGACGATGAGGACCCCTTTAACCCACAAGCACGGCGCATCGCAGCCCACAACCCCCCAAGGGGGCAGCTTCGCAGCTTCTGCAGCTACAGCAGCGGCCTGGGCAGCCAGACCAGCCTGCAGCCCCCGGCCCAGACGATCTCCAACGCCCCCGTCTCTGAGTACATGTACGGCAGACGCTCCCGGGGCCCCACACACATCCGGGCTGGGCAGACAGCTCCCCCTAGCCCTGGAGGGGAGCTGGGTCTGCAGACAGCATATTTAGGTCCCCAGAGCCAGGTGTGGGGAGAAGGCATCAAAGGCCACCTGTGGTCCCCACTGCAGCCACGGGATGCCTGGAGGGAAGGCCCCCAGGGAGTATCGAGTCACCCCTCCACACCCACATGTGCTGGAAAGAACCCACCGTAGGTGTCAGGCTGCAGCAGCCTTTGGCCACAGCCCACGGAACGGGTCCTTGGCCAGAGAAGCTGCATGTCTGTGGGCCACACCACTCCCGGCACCTGTCGCCCATCTGCTGCTTGTCCCCAGCCTCCCAGAGTGCCCCTTCACATGCCTTCCACCCACACGCCCTCCCCTCTGTCTGTGGTCCGTCTCCATGCCCCCACCCCCAGGTTCCCCGACTCCCGCATGCACTCGTGGGCCCCTCCTGGCAGAATTAAGCCTGCACCCCCTATTCCGTCCCCTCCTGAGCTCTCCTCTCTGCCCTGCAGGAACCAAGCCATGCTTTTTGGTGGGAACCCACGCTACGAGAACGTGCCGCTCATCGGGAGAGGCTCCCCTCCGCCTACGGTAATGTGGGCTTCCACAGCGAAGTCCCTGCTTTGGCCCTTCTTGGGGAGATAATTCAAGACAAAACCTCCAGCCAACCCAGTGAATCCTCTCCACAAAGGTAGAAAAGAATGAAACAGTTTTATTATTGAATAAGCATAAAACCAGACCGTCCTGGCTGTCACAGGCGGTCCACTAAGGAGATTGCAAAGACGGAAAGAAACCGTACCCTTTCCTGCAGCCGGGCAGGCATGAGACACGCCCCACTGCATACCTGTCCTCCGGCGACAGGGCTTGACAGCACCATTTGTCACACTCGTCCACCCTAAATCCACCCGTAATTAGTTGGCCATCCTTGTTAGCTAATTACCTTTATCCAGAAGGAAAACAAAACTTCCCGTATTTCCACGACTATCAGGGCATCACAACTTGGAGCCAGCCCCTGAGTGAACTGTCACTGTTGGGGATGGTGCTGTCTGACTTGATGTTTGCATTTCCGAGAGGTGGCCCCCAGACCCTGAAGAAACCATCCTTGGATTGTAAGACAGGCAAGAGGCTTGTTTAGCCTTTAAAGAGGTTTACGTGCGTCTCAAAAGGACAGATTATTTACAATGATAAGTTTTCTACAGGAAGTACTCCAAGAAGAGAGGGAGGTCCCTTTCCCTTTTTTGCACCTGAGAAAATTAAGGGAATTTTTTTCCTTTTTAGATTTGTGTTTACCCTTAACCCTCGGCCTCCGCACAGCCCTGGGGTGGAGGGCGGGTTGGCCGTGGTGTCGTGTCTAGGATGGCTGATACAAGACACAGCCTTCCTCAGTCCTGCTCAGCTCCCAGTATCCCTAGGACTGTGCCCCTTGCCCACCCTGCCACCTCCAGCCAGGGTACCGGAGATGCAGCCTCAGGGCTGGGGCCCAAGGGTGAGGGGTGACAAGTTGAGGAGAAAAGACCTTTCTTATCCCAGAGCAGTATCTGAAGGTCACAAACGGCAATGCTGGCTGAGACAGAGCTGCAGATAGAGACGGTAGACCATTCAGGTGCAAGGACACAGACTCCGATGCCAAACGCCCTGACACCATTCCCAGCTCATTGCTTACGGCCTCTGTGACCTTGGACAAGTACTTTGTCACTCTGTGCCTCGGTTTCCCCATCTGTATAGTGGGGATGTAATAATAGCACATCCTCTGTCATAGGTGATCTGAGCATCAGAGGAATCGGTGGTTGGAGTGCGTGCGTGAAGCGCACAGTAAGTGCTTTAGGACAGTAGCTGGTTAATTTCTTACCCCTCCTTCCACTGCCAGGAACAGTTCCATCTCACCTTCAGTACAGAGCTGTGGCATTTATAAGAAAGGGCCAGGGGACACGGTCAGAAGTCTGCAATTGGGGTGGGCAGAAGAGTTCTTGAGGCAGGTGTCTGCCTTCACTCGGCCGGCGGGGCATCTCACTGTTCCATCCGGTGGTTGGGAAGGAGACATCCAACCGTGAAATAGAAGCACTGGGCCCCGAGGACCCAGGAAGTGCACGCACACTTGCAGGTTGCCGGGGAGTCGGCTTCCCCATCCCGGTGCTCAGTGGGAATCCCAGGGCCAGAACCAGTCCCTGTCTTCAGGAAGCGTCTAATCTGTAGGAGGGGGTGCTCACGAAAGCTGCCTGTAAAATATGCCACAGGTGCCTTGGGGCCAGCAGGGAGGAACTGTCCCCACTGCTCTGGGGAAATCCAAGAAGGTGCTGTGGGTAGGTGGCATTTGAACCACACCTTAGAGCAGTGGGCCTGGACAGGGCAGTTTTGCCCCCAGGGAACATTTGGAGACATTCTGATCACCACACTTGGGGACCAGGGAGGGGGAGTGGGTTCTTCTGGCATCCAGCAGGCTCAGCCAGGGACACCCACTGAGCATCCTACAGTGCACAGGACAGCCGCCTGCCACGAAGAGAAGGCTGGCCCCAAATGTCCACAGGTCCTGTGCACTATAGGATGTTTAGCGGCTTCCCTGGCCTCTACCCACCAGAAATCCTGCCCAAACCACTACCCTGTTTCTCCCTCCGGTGACCCCACCTTGGTGCTGTTCTTCTCAGCAGTCTGCAAACACACAGCTGCAACCTCAGCTTGTTCTTTCTTTCTGGGGTCCTCGGGAAGGGCGAGTGGGCTGGTGGGAGCCCGCGCCCAGAGTGAGCACCTGTTAAATCCCAGCCTGGCTTCTCACTAACAGAAGCTTCCTGGGATCCTTTTCCACCCACCAGCTACTGTGGCCCCAGGAATGCAGACTGACTTTAATATTAATCTAAGCAGAACATAATTAGGAGAAATCTGCTGCTGTGAAAATAGAATTACTCAGTGCATTTCGATGCCAAATAAAAATGATTTGGGGATTACCTTCTGTTTTGAAAGACCCAGGCCACTCCTCCTGCCATTTGCAGAGATCAAGAACTGACCTTATTTGCAGGGCTCAAGGACAGAATAAACCTTCTCTGGAGTTAAGACCTGCCCAGAAACCCTCATTGCTTTGGCAAACTCGACTGCTGGGCCCCACCCAGTTCAACCTGCCCCTCGAAGACCCTCCACCGCCCCCACTGCCTAAAGAGGCATCTAATGATGCTGGCAGAGGAGGGTGGGGTGTCTGCCCCAAGAAAGAACACAGCCGCCGCCCCCCGCCCTCCCTCGGGCTGCCTGGTCTAAAAGCTCAGCAAGTTTGAGGTTCGGATAAAATCCTCCCTCCCTGGGACAGGCAGGGGATTTCACTAGGTGACCTGGATGTGCAGCCTGTTCCCTCGCTGGAAATGTGTCTCCCCCGAGCTCTGCCTTCAAGGAATCCCTCCCTCCCATCCCTCCAGGCACCGTTTCCTAGATGTAGTGAGCAAAAATGACCCAGGGCGATCGTTAAAAATACCAGCCCTGGGAATTCTCTCTGGACTGACTCACAGAAACAATCTCCTGGGGAAGGAGCCTGGGAGGTTCTAAGTTTAACAAATTTATCGTCAACCAGGTTGGGAAATACTGCTTTAAGGAGGAGGATCTCGTCCCCACATGTGCATCTGGATCAGGAGGGATTTGTTAAAACACAGGCTGCTGGGCCCACCCTGATTCTGACTCGGAAAATCTGGGGTGGGGCCCGGGAGTTCGTGTTTCTAACCTGCTCCCAGGGAAGGCCGATGCTGCTGGCCTGGAATCCGCCTTGGGGACCCCCTGCTCTGAGACTTCCTCACTGTCAGCATCTCTCTCTGCGCCGGCTGTCCTTGCGTGGTAGGATGTTTAGCAGCACCCTGGCCTCTGCCACGAGAAGCCAATAGCATCCCACCCCCTACCCCCAGTGATGGCCACCAGAATGCCTCCAGACATTGTCAAATGTCCCTGGCAGGCAAAACCACCCCTGGTTGAGACCCACGGGGTGGAAAAGCCTCACATCCCAGCCCAGCCCAGGTGGGAGCATTTGTGAATGGCCTGGACCCGTGAGACTTCCTGGGGGCCAGGAAACGAGCGGCATCGGGAAGCTTGTAGAAATGCAGAATCTGTTTCCATGGACAAGGTCCCTAGGTGGTTTGTACGCGGGGGACAGTGTGAGAAGCCCTGTCTCTGCTGCCCAGGAGCCACAGTTCTGCCGAGAACGCACTCGTGCTGGGTCGCTGCTGCTCTGACTGGCTGCACGCTGGAACTGCCTAAAGTGCTCTAAACAACACTAGTAGCACTTTAATGATGCTTAGTTTTATGTTGTGTGCATTTTACCTTAATATGTATACACACTGGCGGGTACGGCCTGGGCATCGGGGTTTTTGGACTCCCCAGGTGTTGCTGATGCACAGCCTTGTTTGAGAACCTCTGTGTTAGGGTCTTGCCTGCTTCATGTCATTTCACCCTTTCAACGTAAGAGCCGAGTGCTCGTAGGTCCGTTTTGCAGATGGGGATACTGAGGCGAGGAGAGGTTGGAGTACCTCAGCCAAGGTCCCGGGGCGAGTAATTTGCACAGCTGGGACGTGGACCTGGCCTTCTGAGTCTCTGGGCCCCTGCCCTCGGCATGCTTGCTGCTGGTGGCTCCTCTGTGCACTGGCACATCCTACTGCTGTCCCCAGTGTGAGGTGACAGGCTGGGTGCTGGGGGTATGCCCTGCAGTGGGCGCCGTGGAGGGAGAACGGCTGGTCTGTGTGTGCATTTTGTGTTTGAGGCTGGAGGTCCGGATGGATATGGGGCTGGAGCCGTCGCCAGGCTCCCCCCAGCCCGGTGACACCACATGGTTATAACTCAGTACCTGGGCACCGTGGCTGGCCCTGCTCTGACCATCCGCTCTCCTTTCTGCCCGCAGTACTCTCCGAGCATGAGGGCCACCTACCTGTCCGTGGCGGATGAACACCTGAGGCACTACGGGAATGAGTTTCCAGCCTAACAGACTTTCAGGGGTTCCTGCCTCCGTTTTCCATTTTGGTTTTTAATTAATGCAAATACAAGATGCGTTTCTTTAATAGAAACCAAAGGCATCTGGAGACTGGCAGGTTCCTGCAGAGGGCATCTGAGATTCCGAACCAAAGCCCCAGGGGGGCAGAAGACCCACCACTTGGGCCAGCCTCTTTTCTGCCTGCCCTCCACCCCAGAAACGCCCCCCGTGTTTGGCTGCCTCGGAGGTGCCATCCCTAAGCTGGCTGCCTGGCTCGGCTTACCCCGGCACCCCACCCTCACCAGGAGGGGTATGGTAAGGAAGAGGGGCAGAGTCAGGTGCCACCATGGGGAGCTGTGTGTCCCACTGCCAGGACTGTGCCTCTTGTTAGCACCACTCTCACTCTTGGAGTCACCTCTCTGCCCCAGTTCCCTGCAGGTGACAGTGGAAAGGGCTGATCAGGAGATGCTTTTTAAAGGAGGTGGCATCCTGACGAGACCAGAACAGTCCGAATCAGAGTTCCCTGGGCCAGGCAGCCTCTTCCTGGGCCACAGAGGGGAGGCTGGTGGCTTGGGGACGGGGGGATCACAGCCCGCCCGGTGGACCCAGGTAGGATCAGGGGTGAAAGCCCCACCTCCACTCCGGCATCGACGCTGCAAGCTTGTCAGCTGCAGACAGGGACGGTCTCAGGTATGAACAGACACTTTGAAAGCAATGTTAACTC
The DNA here is from genome assembly GCF_000956105.1 of Propithecus coquereli. Taxonomy (NCBI): domain Eukaryota; kingdom Metazoa; phylum Chordata; class Mammalia; order Primates; family Indriidae; genus Propithecus; species Propithecus coquereli. The sequence continues at coordinate 6,369,279 of NW_012153729.1, forward strand.
TTTTTTTTCCAATGTTTTAAACATTTTGATTATCCAAAGAATTGAAACTCACAGTACATCCAGTTTTTACAACAGAGTAGGGGCTCATTCCTGACACCTGGTTTTTATACCACAACTTGGACAGATTTTGCTGGCACCGGCCGGTTCTTTACAGATCTAGAGGAGACGGGGAAGAGTGGGTTTTTAAATAAAATAAATACCAGTGAGACATCCTGTCCCGAGCTGCTGTTGGACGGGGATCTGGGTTCATCCCACCCAGGGAGGGAGGATCTTTCAGAGAGGAAAGAAGCTAAGAGGGAAAGTTGAACCCAGTCCTCTGTCCCAGGGACTAGCTGATGCTCACATCCACCGTGCCCTCCCTGCTGTCCTCCAGCGAGTTTGTCAGAAAAGGTTTTAGCAGAGTGGTATGAGGTGTCTTGATGTGAGGACAGGCCTCCTCCCTGCCGCCCTCACCCCCCATCCTCACCCCAGCGTCCCAGGTCCCTGCCCTGCTAGGCGCCAGAGCTTTTTGGCCAGGAGGAAATAACGACCCACCATCCTGCCTGTCAAGGGGCCAGGGTTGGGGTCTTTGGTGCTTCCAACCTCCTGCCAACCCGAGGTGCACGACACTGAAGCCCCCATGGCCTTGCACAGCAAAGCAGGGGTGTGGGGTGGCTTGGCTCGGGACGAGGGCTCTGTTTCCGTTTTGGAAGAGCCACTTTGTCAACGGCAGAATGGTTCTCAGCTTCCAGCCAAGACTCCACAACAGAATGGGGCCACAGGGTAGCCGGGTCTCTCCGTGTCTCACCTGCATTAACCTGTACATACCGCGTATCATAAACACACCTTCGTACGTCCACGTCACGCGCAGATAGGAACTCTGCGACGTCAAGGTGTTGCTTCTTAAGGTTTCATTATTGGCAACTAGAGGGTTGTTTTTAATGCATGGAAACTAAACTAAAATTCCTCGGGGGTCCTGAAGGAGCCAGGTGGGCAAACCTCTGCTTGATACATGTGCACCCTCACCTGGAGGAGAAATAAACCACTTGTACTAAAATGTGCAGTCAGTCTCTAACTTCCTTGGCGGCAGGGCGTAATGGGGGTGTTGAAGGTCCCCTCCAGCGGGGTCATGTGGTGGGAGGGCTTCAGCGCAGATTCCAGTAGTGATTTCCTCGAGATTGAAAGGTGGAGCTTGAATGAACGTCACGGGGCTCTCACGTGGCCTCTGGCTGCTCTTACAGGACCAGCAACAGGCCTTAGTTCCACCCTAGTCTTTCTCCCAAGTTCCTCCCAAGGTCGTTGCTCTTACTATGGCTCATAATAAGTAGCATTTATTGAGTGCTCAAAATGCGCCAGGGTATTTGTATTAATTTGTAATCAAACCTCGTAGCCCTAAGAGGTCATTTGTTTTGTAGTTAAGTCAACAGAGGCCCACGAGGGTAAGGACCTGGTTGGAGCAAGGGGCAGAGCCCGGAGCGTGTACCCAGAGCCCCAGCTCTGGCCCCCACCACTGGGCGCCTCTGCCCAGTGCTCTGGGGCTGGGGCAGAGGTGGGTCCTTGCTGCACCCTCTTCCTGAGCTCTTCACCTCCGTGGCCGCTTCTCCGGGCCCTGGCCACACAGCGCCCTTCATGCTTTCTCTGCAACGTCTCTGAACAGTGAGCCTCCTAGGCAGCCTGGCACAGCACGCTGGGCCCACTCCAGCTCTCTTCCCAGGGCCGTACGCGCCCGTTCACTCCTACTCCTGGAACTGACTGCGTTCTGAGCAGCTTCCTGAAACGAGCAGCTTATACGTCCTCTGGGAGCACTTGCGGTGCGACAAAGAGAACCCGGTGCAGCTGAGCGTGCCTGGCTCAGCTGAGCGTCTGAGCGGGGGGCTTCCCTTGAATGGGAATGTTTCTCCCACCCCTCCGGGCAAAATAGCCTCCCCCTCTCCCTGGGCTCAGGATGCCGAGGACAGCGGAGAAATGGCTCAGAGGAACGGAGACGCTTTTCTCTGACTGATCTGATGTTCTGAAGGTAACTGCAATGCGATACCCACGTGAGATTGGCTTTGGGGCTTTAACCGCCTCGGATCTGGAGTGAGCCCTGAGCTGCAGGCCGGCCGTGCCTGACACAGGAGGAAGGCCGAGGGACTGCACCAGCCCAGGGTGGTCTGGTCACCGCCACGTGTATCACCTCCCTGTCCTGTCTCTGCTGAGCCAATCTCTCATCCGAGGGAAAGGCATGGGATGGGGATGCGGTTGCCATGCCCCTGTCCCACCTGCCCGGCTCCCCGTCACCATCGCAGACAGCCTCTGAACAGCACCCTGACTGCAGACCCAGGCAGGGCCAGCTGTAGGAAGAGGGGCAGGTGCTTAGCCTGCTCTTGGAGAGAAAGAGCAGTGAGCTCCACCAGGCCCCTCTGTAGGCGGGGCCTTTGCCAAGAACCGCATGTGTTCCCTGCTGCCATTCTGAGCCCACCTACTCCAACAGAGCGCTTCCTTCTCCAAAGCTAATTCATCTCAAACGTGCTTTTTCCCTCTCCAAAGCTGTGCACTCTATTCAGAAGTAGCAGGAGTGCTATTACTGCCTCTTAACCTGAGAAATTACTGATCTCATACTCAAAAGGCTTGATGTGTCTATTGACAGATATTCCCAGGTAAAGAGACTTTATCTTCCTTTCTTCCCGCTTCCATTCATTTAACTAAAATGCATTGATTGCTCAGTACAGGGGCCAGCAAACTATAGCCAGTGAGCCCGCCCTGACCAGCTGCTTTGTACGGCCCGTGGTAAAAACAGCTTTTCCATTTTTAAGTGGTTAAAAAGAAATAAAACATTTGCAACTGATTTTTATGGTAGACAACCCTCAGTTTGAACCTCAATTAGGTAAAATGTCATTCCCCCCCGCAAAGACCTTTATTCTTGTCATTCATAGACCTGTGTTACAAAAAAATTGTACTCAAGCATGTATTTTATCAATCAAAAATGTGTGGAAATTGGTTTTCTCTCTTGCCATACAAGTACCTACGTGATATCTTTGATGTTGCTTCTTGGCACAAAAAGCCTACAATATTCACTCTCTTTTACAGCAGTTTATAGTTTGCTGACCCCTGGCCTGGCACACCACTTTTTCTAAATTCTGGGACTGCGGAAGTATCTAAGGTGACCATGGCCCTTGACTTCATGGAGTTTACAAATTAACAAGGAAGCAAGTAACATCATCAATCCTGATTTGCTTAGATTCAAGTTCAGAGTCTTACGTGGACATTTGGTAAAATTCCTTGAATCTCGTGTCTCCTGTTTTGTCTGTTTTAATCATCATTGTTTTTCTGATTACAAAAGAATGTGCATGATGAAAACATTTCAAACCCTACAAAAATGTGTGAGAAAGTGAAAATCCCCATAATCCAATAACCCAGAGCAAAACACCATGACCAGTTTGGTGCATATTCTCCCAGTTTTATCCCTAAGTATTTGTAGAAATACAATCACACTGTACACCTTGCTCTGCAATTGCTTTTTCTACTTAACAATATGTCTTGGCTTGAAAAATCTGCCCTCTTTCCACCACTGACCTATGAGTGTAGAGGAGGGTGGAGACTGTGTCAGATACCAAAAGCCCTCTGAGGAGAATCACTCTCCCTGCCTGCCAGCGATTTATGAGTGTCTGCTGCAAGCACAAGGCAAAAGCCTTCCTGAGGCTCACACGCATGGAGAGCAGCCCTCAGTAATTGTCTTTTAAGCAGATGAATGAAAGTCAGCACCATAGTCACATGTACAACGGTGGTTGTCCATGTGTCTGCCCCTGTTTCATAGGAATCAGTCAAGAGCCGTCCATTAAGTCCTAGGGAGGGGCCAGGCACAGTGGCTCACGCCTGTAATCCCAGCACTCTGGGAGGCCGAGACGGGAGGATTGCTTGAGCTCAGGAGTTCGAGACCAGCCCCAGCAAGTACAAGACCCTGTCTCTACTAAAAATAGGAAAAATTAGCCCTGCGTAGTGTGCGCATGCCTGTAGTCCCAGCTACTCAGGAGGCTGAGGTAGGGGGATCCCTTGAGCCCAGGAGTCTGAGGTTACTGTGAGCTAGGCTGACGCCATGGCACTCCAGCCTGGGCAACAGAGCGAGACTCTGTCTCGAAAAAAAAAAAAAAAATCCTAGGTGATCAGGTAGAAAGACAGTGGTGCTGGTGACCCATGGAACACTGGGGAGGAGCGAATTGGGGAGTGAGGGCCTCATTCCTGATAGGTTAGGTTTGAGAGGCTGTTTGCAACATCTGGATGGCAACATTAGGCAGGCAACTCGAAGTCTGGATGAGTGTTAACCCACAGGCCTGGATCGGGGAGCTGAGGAGAAACAAGGAAACAGGAAGAAAAGCAGCGAGCTGGTGTAGGGGAAGTCAGGAGGGGAGGTCTGGGTGTGTGTGTGTGTCGTCCACACCAACCAATGTCGCCCAGGCAGAGCAAGGACAGGGGAGCACTATTGACTGGGTCTGGAAGTTGGGGAGGTCTTGGCCTGGGCCCGTTTCTCAAAGGAGAAGTTTTCCCTCCTATGGGGGAAGGAAAGATCTGACCAGAGAGAAATGTTTGAAGTTTATGGTCAACAGCCTGGCATAGCCTCTCCCAGGACTCCCCCAAACTCCAGATGCTCTGTGGTGACCCAGAACCCCACACGCTGACTCTGCAGTCTCCCAGGCCCCAGCTGGCGTGGGAGGACAGCAATCTGATGGCACCTCCTCTGTGGTTCCCTGAGGCTGCCCCATGTGTCTCCAGCCTGCCCGCCATCACCATTCCCAGCAGATGTGGCATCTGGTGGTGGCATTTCAGGCAGAGTATGGGTGCCTTGTCAGAGAAGCAGAAGGTGCTAGTGTCTGGGGCTCACAAGGGTCTGGGGGCTTCTGAAATGCCTTGAAGGAATTTCCGCCTTTCCAAAGTCTACTTTTCCCTCTGACCCAGAAATGCACTCAGATGGGGCTCCTGCCCTCTCCCACTCTCCTAGTTGTTTTCTTTGGACGTGGACTGTGGACAACTTTTATTCTGGGATCCCCGATTCCCCAAGACAAGCCAGGTCTGCCTGGGCCCCAGTCTGAGTGGAATATGTCCCTTGGGCAAGTACAGCTGCCTTTTGGTTACTCAAATATTAGCTCAGAGCTTTAAAAAAAAAAGAGGACCAAGAGCCCCGAGGAGGGCTTGGCAGGACTGACATTAGTGCTGTGGTTCCAGAGAGCGAAATGGAGTCTCGCCCTGGAATGGCAGAGAGAGGACTGGTCTGCATTAGTGCAAGAGCAATGTGCTATATAATACTTAAGTGTCAATTAGCGAAATTGGAGTTAGCTGGTCTCACCATTGGTGTGATAGACGCCCTCCCAGGAAGCTTTTATAAACCAGGCACTGCAGCAAGCGCTGTGACTACAAAGATGAACAGGGGAAGGCCTGCACCTTCCAGGCACTCGCAGTCCGTGAGGGAAGCTGGGAATGCAAATGGATCTGTAGGATAGAGGCGCCACACTGGCGGTCCTGTGGGATGTGTTGCAAGCACCTTATTCCTGCAAAGAAAGGTGTGGCTTGTTTTAAACACGGGTGGGGACAGCAGGTCATTTCTGCCAAATGTTATTGTAGATACTCTCGCTGCCTTCAAGAAGGTAGAGCATAACTCCCCATCCTTAAGTGTGAACTGCGCATACTATTAATACTCCCTTCCAAAAAGCATATTTGGAAGGGGGAAAGAGTAACTCCCTAATGGAGAAATCTGATGCACACTACCCCCGCCAAGGGGTCGAGGTGGACACAACAGTGATGGGTCATATTGACAGCATGTACCCTGATATAACGAGAAGGGCACTTCACCTCTGTGGTCTTCCTTCCAAAAACCTGTAACCCCAGTCTAATCACGAAAAAAATAGCAAGCATATTCCAAATGAGGGACATTCTACAAAGACTTGACTAGCATTCCCCCAAACTGTCAAGGTCATCAAAAACCAAGAAAGTCTGAGAACCAGTCACAGCCAAGAGGAGCCTAAGGAGATATGATGACTAAATGTAGTGTGGGCTCCTGGAATAGAAAAAAAGACATTTGGGGAAAACTAAGGGAATCTGAATGAAGTGTGGACTTTAGTTAATAATGATGTATTAATATTGGTTCATTAATTTTATCATACTAATGTAAGATGGTAATAATAAGGGAAACTGGGTGTGGGATATATGAGAACTCTCTGTGCTATCTTTGCAACTTTTCTGAAATCTAAAACTATTCTAAAATAAAAAGTTTATTTCAAAAGTGGGGGAGGAGGCTGGGCACGGTGGCTCACACCTGTAATCCTGGCACTCTGGGAGGCCAAGACAGGAGGATCGCTTGAGCTCAGGAGTTTGAGATCAGCTTGAGCAAGAGCAAGACCCAATCTCTACTAAAAATAGAAAAAGTAGCCCGGCGTGGTGGTGCACCTGTAGTCTCAGCTACTCGGGAGGCTGAGGCAATTAGATTCCTTGAGCCCAGGAGTTTGAAGTTGCAGTGAGCTATAAAGATGCCACCACATTCTAGCCCAGGGTGACAGAGTGAGACTCTGTCTCAAAAAAAAAAAAAAAAATTGGGGTAGGGACAGCAACGATGCCCACTTTCACCATTTCTGTTTAATACAATACTGGACATTCTAGCCAAAGCAATTTGACAAGAAAAAGAAATAAAAGGCATTCAGATTGGAAG
>NW_012153729.1:6377233-6389470 GCF_000956105.1 Propithecus coquereli
TGGAACCCTGTGCAGCATCAGTGGGAATGTAAAATGATATAACCACTGGGGACACATACGGAGGTTCCTCCAAGAGTGAAAAATAGAATTGCCATGTGGCCCAACAATTCCACCCTAGGTATAGATCCAAAATAATTGAGAGCAAAGCCTCGAAGAGATACTTATACTCCCATATTCATAGCAGTCGTATTTACAATAACTGAAATGTGGAAGAGCAATCCATGTATCCGTCCAAGGATGAATGGATAAGCAAAATGTGGAATATTATTCAGCTTCAAAAAGGAAGGAAATTCTGACATATACTACAACTTGGCTGAACCTCGAGGACATTATGCTAAGTGAAATAAGCCGGTCACAGAAAGACAAATACGGTGTGATTCCACTTACACGAGGTACTCAGAGTCGTCAGATCCATAGAGACACAAACCAGAACGGTGGTTGCCAGGGGCTGGGGGAGGGGAGGGAAAATGAAGAGTCAGTGGTTAAGGGGCACCATTTCTGTTTGGGAAGATGAAAAGAGCTCTGGAGATGGGTGGTGGTGACAGTTACACGACAATGTGAATGAACTCAATACCACAAGCGTCAGATGGTACATTTTATGTTATGTGCATTTTACCACAATTTTTTAAATTGCAAGAAAAAGGAGGAGCAGTGGTACAATGGATGGGGGACTGGCCTCGGGACGTCCAGGGCCGGGGCCGCTCTCAGCAAAGAATTTCTGTTAGCCATTATGCTGCGATTGGGTGGAGATCTGAGAAACACCACAATTGTTTTTTAAACTGGGCCCTTGTGAATACCTCTAATTATATGACCTCATGCTGGCTTCCCTGGGTGGCTGAGACGTGCCTGCCAAGGGGTGACGACTGTTTTGCCAGTGAACAGAGCTGCTCGGCGGTAGTTGGCAGCCTGCAGGCCTCCCGAGTGAGGCGGGGAGGGGAGCCTGCAATAAATCATTGCAATAATATGAGAAAGGCGGCTGCAGTTTCCCTGATCTACACCCCCCCCCACCCCCCCGCTTTCCCACCCACAGAATAATATGTCTGCAGAGACCCCTGGCTTCCCAGAGCTGGGGGCGGGTGGGGAGGCTGCACTGTGGCTGCGGCCCCAAGCAGCCACCACTCCACTGTGGAGCGGACCCTTTCCCTGCCCCTGCAGCTTTGTCTGGTCTGATCTGCCCCTGACATCAAGCCCATCAAGCCTCTTCAGTGGGGCTTTCACACGTCCCCCACCCAGCCCCCGTCAATCCCCTCAGCGCCCACCCTAAGGGAATCCTTCGCCCAGAGAAGCTGCTGGGAGCCAGAACCGAGTGGCAAGAGGTTGGTGGCTGCAGTCATTTAGGGGCTTGTTCTTGGTTCGTGTGGCCCCACAAGGTGCCATCTCGGGAATTTCATTGCACCTGTCCCTTAAAGGCAGGTGGGTAGTGGTGAAGACACATTCATGGAGAAGTTGGGAAGTAGGAAAGGAACTTTGGCTTCTTTCCTTTCACAGATGCAAAAGCCCACTCAGGGCTTCCCACCGGACGCTGTCTGGGTACCTTAGCCTGCCTCTTGGGACCCCCCACCCCACAGACTGGCCCCAGCTGGCCTCTGCAAATTCCTCTCATTTTCCCCCTGCAGGGACTGTCAACTCCAGCCAGACTGACCCAGCAATGATCCCCGCTTCTTCCATGACAGCCACCCCTTCCTTGCTCACACCATGCCCTTCCCCCAGTCTGGAAGGCTCTCCCCACTCCTTCTGCCGGCAACTCATGACTATTTTTCAAGGCCCAGTACCAACCCCAAATCCCACTTCTTGGATGACGCCTTCCTTGTCTGCCCCAGTCCAAATCTGGGATGCCAGTCCCTGAACTCAGGTAAACCCCATTCCCTGAGCTGCTGTCCATTCAGGCACCACCGACTGCCTTCGGCACTGGGCTGCACACTCCCCTGTGTCATCCTCTCCCTTAATCCTCCCAATTATCCCATAAGAACCGCCACTGTCCGCCCGCCACTTTGCAAATGAGGAAAGTTGAGTCTTAGAAAAGGAAAGTAACTTGTCCAAGTTCACGTGATTAGTAAGTGGCCAAGCTGGGATTCTAACTTAACTTTTGCAACCCCAATTCCCTTCTTTTATTTTAAATTATCTCACTTAATTGCCTGAAACCCCTGAGAAACATGGCCTGTTTCATTTCATCCATTCATTCATTCATTCGGTGAGCACAGTGCATTTTGACAACGTGCCCACTAGGGAGCTAAGCTGTGGAAATTCCCAGCCCCTAACTCTTAAGGAGCTCCCATCCCAGCGGCGCAGGAAGCGGAGGGTTCATCACACAATGCGCAGGGGGTATGGCGGCAGAGGCAGAGTGGGGTAGAATTCCCGTTTAATGGACGAGGAAACTAAGGGAAGCGGAGACCGTAAGCACGCCGCAGAGCCAGCCACCGCCAGCCAGGGCTGGGGGCTCCGGAAGCACTCGCTACTCTGCATTTTCTCGGAGCCTTGCCCGAGGCGTATCTGTATTTGGATAAGCGTATTGGCAAAGCCCCTGTAAACGTTTGTCGTTACTGGTATTTTACGAACTTGTTGGTTAATTTTTCTCCTAACTCCCGAGACCTCCAAAAGAGAGGGGAGGGACAGGCTGCACTTCCGACTTGGCGGGACCGGAGTCACGTGGTCGGGCTCCTCCGGCTGCCGGCCGGGGTTGCTAGGCAACGGGTAAACGCGGCGGCGGTTTGAGGAGCGCTGGAGCCGGACCCTGGCCAGGCGCGTCCCCGGAGGCCCAGGAGGAGCGGACCCAGGGTAAGGAGCGAGCGCGGAGACGACGTCTGAGACTGAAGACGAGAGTGACAGGGAGAGCCCCGAGGGTAGTAATGACCAGTAGTGCAAAAAACTCCTGGGATGGAGTTCCTTCTGGGATAGCTCAGCCCCATGGTGGATGCCAGCACCAGCGCTCCTCGTGCCCTCTGCCCCATGAGTCCCTTGCCCTGGCTGCTCTGCAAGTCACAGGCCCCTGCAGCCTCTGAACACCTTGCAGCCTGCACCGTGTCCCCATCTGGTCCTGCTACAGGCTGGGGTGGGCTGGAGACCTCTAGGGATTTACAGCTGAACGGATGGAAATACAGCCCTGGGCCAGGTGGTGGGAAGCCGGCCAGTTAAGAGGAAAGCTTTCTGCCAAGAACAGAGGGAAGAAAACTAATAGTATTGTGCACCTACTAGGTGGCGGGTACTTTAAATGCTTCCTTTCATTTATTCCTCAGCCTGGGAGCTGGCATTATCGTGCCTCGTAGGGTATCACGACCAAGGTCACACAGTTGCTCAGTTCCTACTTCCTGTGCAAGTTCGAAGTTTCCCACATTCTCTTGAACTGCAGAAGTGCATCTTCTCCCAGCTTTCAGATCCCGTTTTCCCCTCTCACATCCTTTGTTTCAAATTCGTTTCTTTGTTTTTCAAGGTCAGAAGAGGAAGAGGAGGAGTAGGGGAGAGAGCTCTCGAGAGAGCCCTGGTAGAGAGTTGGTGTCATCATCACACAGACAGCGGTGACAAAGTCAGTTGGGCCCCTTCTCTGCACCAGGCCCTGGGGATAGGGCTGAATAAGACCCCTGTCTCAAGGAGACAGCAGTGGGGCGGGGAGAGCAGGTACATGCATCACTCTCCCGTTCTGGGGACCTCCTCCCACCTGTCCCTGCCCTCGTTCTCCACCTTCCTGGTGGGGGGCAGCCTTGCTTGGCGCTGCCCTGGATGGCAGGGAAGGGGGGAGAGGGGATTCCTAGGGAGGTCTGCCTCTTTCGAAGGTAGAGTGACTCCCTTAGGACCCCAGACTTCCAGAAGGTACACAAGGACCTAAGAAACAGGGACAACGCCCTCCCCCAGCATTCCTCTGCCCTGCCAGGTGCCATGCAGGGCCTGCCAGTCTGGGGCTGCCCCCAGGGATTAAGAAGAAGAGGAAAATGTTCTCATGCTTTTCCACCCTCCAGCAGACCCTCCAGGCCACCTCCCTGCAAACTCCCACGCTGACACTCCTCCTTCCCGCAGCTCCTTTGGCCTCCCTCCCAGCTTGGAAAACACACTTTCTCTTAAGCCAGGGGAAGTTCTCTCCAGGAATTACTTTGCTCATTCTCACTGCACAAGACAAGTTTTGTTTTTATAGTCAGTGAAAGTTCTGATCTGACTCCCTCCCCAGGGGTGTGGGAGATGCTTGCCTTTTTGATGTTCAGACCAGAGCGTCCCTGGCTCTTTGTGTTCCTGTGTTTTGTTCTATATGCCTCTGGGGCCGTAGGTTCCCACGGGTGGGGAGCAATCTCCCCCCAAAACTCCCAGAGGGAAGTGACACTTCTGTCCCCCTCCACACCCCCTTGCAGACAGCCCTGCTCAGGCCCTGCTTAGGGAAGCCCACCCTATAGCACTTGTCTCACAGAGGGTGGAGGGGACCTCCTGAGACCCCCCCCACCAACGACCTCACTATTCATCTTCATGCCCTGCCAGCTTCTGAGAAAGAGCCTGCTCCGGGCCCTTGAACAAGCTGTCTTCCCATCACCCAGCCAGCCTTTAAATGTCCCTTCTGTCTGCCTCCAGACACAAGACAATGCCTCTGTTCTTGCTCTGGGCTTGGCCTTGGGAAGCCCAAGAAGGAAAGGAAAGCTGTCAAAAATGCGATCTGGGCTAAAGAGGCTATTTCTGTCTTCCTGGAGTTTCCTCATTCTATTAAGCCTCCTTGTGTCCCCTAGGAGCTAGCTGGCTTGGAGCAATTGTCTTTCAAAAGAGGGAGAGAGACAGGCGGCCCCTAACTGCCTGAGTCCAGCAGCCCTGTGTCGGGGGCACAGGTGCTCCACAGTGTGTTGGCAGAGGGGAGGATTTCACTGAATTTGCATATTTTTCACAAGGCTCTATCTTTGTCCATGTAGAATTAGGGCGCCCTGCTGCGATTGGGGTCTTTCTCCACCCTGTGCCCCCTTGGGCATTGTTTCCACCCAGGAAAGAGTTTCCAAACTACAAAAAAAAAAAAAAAAAGAGGCATGTGTACGGTGTGGGGTGGGGTCTGCGGTCATTCTTTTGCAAGGGAATGTCCGGTTGTCCCAGCACCATTTGCTGAAAAGACCATCCTTTCTTCCATCGCGCCTCGATACCTTTGTCAAGAGTCAACCATAGTACAAAGGTTTATTTCTGAACTCTCAGTTCTTCAACTAAAAATAGGAAAAAAATGAACCCTCAGTTCCATTCCATTGATCTACATGTCTGTGGTTATGCCAGTGCCACCCTGTCTTGATTATACATAGTGGGTTTAATCAATGTTTGTTGAATGAGTAAGTGAAATAATGAGAACTATGATTAGAATAAAGACAAAGTATGTAGTTTGGCATTCACAAAATCTGTGCATTCCTAGAAAATTCTATGTAATTAGATTTCTTTAAAAAGTAGAGTCATTTGGGGGTGCCTTAGAGTAGTGGTCCCCAACCTTTTTGGCGCTGGGGTCCAGTTTCATGGAAGACAATTTTTCCATGGACTGGGGATGGGGGGGATGTCAGGGGTGAGGGTGGTGCAGAGCTCAGGTGGTGATGCGCGGACTGTTTCCTAACAGGCCATGGACCGGTCAGTAATGGGCTGCAGCCTGGGGGTTGGGGACCACAGCCTTGGAGGACATTCTTGGGCAAAAACTCAAGGACATAGTTGCTTGGCAAAGTGAATTACTGCTCTAGCATTTCTATTGAATGGCTTTTTTTTTTCATCTGTTTCCTGTTCAGATATTTGTCTTTGGGTTTTATTTAAAGCAGGGGATACTCCCTCCAATTGTTTTCCCACCAGACCCCCACCTCTCTCAAAGATAGCGATATTTGCTCACGGGCAAAAGCCCCCTCTCTTGGATGTTGAAAGGCCTCCGTTGTAAATCCCACCACCAACTCACCAGCAATTTATGTTCCCCGTACCCACCACCACCACTCGTCGGACGGCTTTTGTCTTAGGGCTCTGTGCAGCCCCAGGAGCCTCGTACAGACCCAGCATCTCAGCCCTTGGGAGCTTGCCATCGAAGGCCCAATTTCTGAGAGTGAGGGTGGCCAGCAGATGGACGGCTCTGCTCACTCCATAGTGTAATGCCGCAGACAGGCCCTGTCACTTAGATGGCCCAGCCATCTAAGTCACTTAGCAAGCCCTCAGACCCGGTAGAGTCTAGTGATGTCACGGGAAGTCAGAGGGGCAGGGTCTCTCTTGGGGTGAGTGAAGGGCAATTTGTGGGAACTGCCTATTGGGTTTTAAGACTTCCAATCAGATCTGGGCAAGCCCTTCCTTGCGCTGCATTTGAACACTGGCCCTGCAGCTGTGGGAGCACTTTCATTTCACTTCTCAGCGTCCTGTGGGCGTGTCAGGTCTTGGGAAGATTGACCAAGGTCAGGCAGCTGGTGAGGGCAGGGCCAGAACTTGACGTCGGGGTCCAGCCCGGCTCCTCCCAGTTCCCCACAGTGCCTTCCGTGACCGGCAGCACATGTCAGAGGGTTTCCCCCAGGCCTCGTGTCCCTCCCGTTGAGGAAGCCGGGTGGCCTTTTCCCTTTCTCGGGTTGACTCTCAGCTCTGTCCTGGAGTGACATGGAGGGAAGAGATTCCCAGTGGGGCCCCCAGGAAGTGGGGGAGGGGGCGGTCTGGTGACCTAGAGCCCTGTGAATGGCTGAGCCTTTGGAGAACTGGGTGGGGAGTTTGCAGAAGAGGCTCCCAAATCCGCATACTGCATGATTCAGGTCAGTGCGTGGCAGAGCATTTAGTCCGGCATCATCACCATCAGTGTTTCTTCCTGCCTCCCACCGAACAAGTCGATTCAGTCAAAACAGTATCATTTGGAGGGTAAGAGCTTTGCAGTCAGACCAGCTACAGCACTTATTAGCGACGCGACCCTGGGCAGCCACTCAGGGTACCTCTGAGTATCAAACTCCTTCAAAGAAAACGGGGCTTTTATTGCCGACCTCAGAGAGCAACTGCAAGGACCAAGCAAGATAACGCTTAAAATATAGTCAGCACTCAGATGATTTTGTGAAATGCAGATGCAGCTTCTGGACAGATTCCCTGGGACTCCCGCCCCCTCCAATCCCCGCTCCCGCCCCAGCCAGATTGAGAGCCTGGAGCCACCCCCCGTGAGACCAGTGGAGACAGGGAGGTGGCCAGGTGGGGCCCCTCACCCCACACCCTCCCTCTGCTCCCGCAGCAGCCAGCGCCATGGAGATCGTGTACGTGTACGTGAAGAAGCGCAGCGAGTTCGGGAAGCAGTGCAACTTCTCCGACCGCCAGGCCGAGCTCAACATCGACATCCCACCCAACCCCGAGCTGGCCGAGCAGTTCGTGGAGCGGAACCCGGTGGACACGGGCGTCCAGTGCTCCGTCAGCATGTCGGAACACGAGGTGGGTCCCCACCCGAGGGCCCAGGCCACGGAGGGCGTGGTCGGGCGGCTGAGTGGGACTGGGTGTCCCTGTGCGCCTGAAAGCCAGTTAGAGTGGGCCACTGCGGATGCTGGAAGTGTGAGCACAGAGGCCCCCCCAAAACCCCCCGCAGTCCACAGGGTCAGAGGAAGACCCGGCGCCAATTGTACCCGGGGCCGGGTGAACGTGAATCAAGATGTTCCCTCTGCCAGGCTCTTGCTTCGCCTCTGAGAGCTCAGCGGCGTCATCTGGGGCACTTGGCACAGCTGGGAGAGGCGTTTTGGGGGGGCAGGAGTCTTACCCTCGGGCTGCTGCCCAGCTGGAGAGAAGGGAGGTGTCCTGCAGAAAGTTCCGGCTGTTCGGACCCAGAGAGCTCCCTGTCTGTGTGAACTAGATGATCTGCCCCTGACTAGGTTGAGAACAGCTGAGAGAAAATGAGGCGGAATAAGATAGCCAACCCATTTTATCCGGTCCAGATGGATTGAGTGAAAAATCACTGGATTTGGCCAAAACAGGTTCAACAACCAGGTGGGTGCGGGTGGTTCCCATGACTCACAGTCCGACAGTTCAGACGAGTTCTTGCTCTCCCAGGCCTAACTGCTGTCTTGGGGACAAGGACAGCTGTGCCTGGGGTGCAGCCAACGGACAGAATGGCTGCTGCTGGGGCCACATCACACCCTGTGGGGCTCTCCTGTCGGCAGCTCCGCCCCGTCCAGACTCTTAACTTTCGTGAGAGCTGTGTTGACAATGGAAGGGAGATGGAGCGACTGCTCGACGGGGGCGGGCTTTCCGTGTGGCGTGACATAAAAGTCTGGAGCGAGGTGGTGGTGAGGGTTGCACACCGTCACATGTGATCCCTGAATCGGACACTTTCAGATGGTTAAACGGTAAGCCAGGCACAGCGGTGCGCACCTGTAGTCCCAGCTACTCAGAGGCTGAGGCAGGAGGATCGCTTGAGCCCAGGAGTTCAAGGCCAACCTGGGCAGCATAGTGAGACCTCATCTCTAAAAAAAAAAAAAAATAAATAAGTTAAATGGTAAATTTTATATTACATGTATTTTACTACAACAAAAAAAAATGAGAAGAAATGGAAAGAAGGCAAAGTGGCCAGATCAACAGGTAAGACTGTCCTCCCGGCTACGGAGGACGGGTGGGCTCCTCTGGTGCATTAGGATTCAGAGCAGGTCAGAACTGGATTTCCCATGACCACTGGCGTCGGCTGCAAACTGCTAGCTCCACAGGGTGGCACTGTTGTGCCTACCTGTGACCACCGGAGGACCAGAAAGTTCCTTGCCGGTACCTGAAAATACTGTGGCTTTGGCCAGGGTGCCCACCATTCTAGCCCTGGGAGCCGAGGGTCCCGGTCTGCCTGTGAGTGACGTCTTCTCCCTGCGGCTCTCTGTCTAGGCCAACACAGAGCGGTTTGAGATGGAGACCCGGGGAGTTAACCACGTCGAGGGGGGCTGGCCCAAGGATGTGAACCCGCTGGAGCTGGAACAGACGATCCGCTTCCGGAAGAAAGTGGAGAAGGACGAGAACTACATCAACGCCATCATGCAGCTGGGCTCGGTGAGGTTCCTCTGGCTCAGCCCTCGGAGCCTCTCCCATCACTCCGGAACCCCGAGGGTGCCGCGCCCCAGCTGCCCGTGTGGGCTCATGTGGCTACTCGGGGGAGGGAGGAGACCAAACTGCCCACCTTAAGCCGCCTTCTGTCCGGGAGCGGGCAGAGTCCCCAGCAGCAGACCGAAGGGCAAGGCAGGGAGGTCCAGGGCTGAACGGGCTTTAGGAGGAGTCTGAAAAGCAGGAAACCCCTTGACCAAAGAGGACCCCAAAAAAGCCCCACCCAGCAGCCAGTAGGGACCATTCATTCATTCATTCAGCAAATTCAGACTGAGCTTCGAGTCTCTTCCAGGCACAGTGGAAGTTGCAAAATGAATCTCACTTATCTCCTGCCCCAAAGAGTTTACAATCCACTGGAGGCCAAAGACAAATACGGCGACATCACCATATAACATAGAAAGAAAGAAATGCTAGGCTGGGTGCAGTGGCTCACAACTGTAATCCCAGCACTTTGGGAGGCTGAGGCAGGAGGCTCGCTTGAGCCCAGAAGTTCAAGGCTGCAGTGAGCTATGATTGTGCCAACTGCACTCCAGCCTGGGTGACCCTGTCTCAAAAAAAGAGAGAGAGAGAGAAAGAAAGAAGTGCTTTAAGAGAAGAGTGACTTGCCATTTTGCCTTATGAGGCAGGAGAATCAGTCTCCTGATGAAGGGATCAGGGAAGGCTTCCTGGAAGAGCTGGCAGGGCTTGGTTGTCCCATGCTGTATATTTGCAATAGTGAGGAGGGCCTTCTGGGTGTAGGAACCAGGCATCTGCAAGGCCGGGAAGCAGGAGATGGGTGTCTATATACAGAGTGATTAATAATTTTGTTTGGCTAGAGCTATATTCTTCAACTTATTTTTTATTATCCCTCATGTTCTTCCTAATCACCTCCTCCTCCCCCCATGAAATTTTAACGCCATAGGTGTACCGTGTATCTGTTTGTGTGCTGCATGTATATCTATGCTTCGTACATAAAAATTGATATTGTTTTACCCCTAAGAACCAAGGGAAAATGCCCGCATTGAGAACGCATGGGCTAGAAGGATGGGAAAAGACCACTTTGCCTTGCCCCCCGACCCTGGCTCGGCCCTGGGCAGTCCGGAAGGACCTGCCTTTGCTGCTAAGAACGTCCGCTGTGTCCTCCCCAGATCATGGAGCACTGCATCAAGCAGAACAACGCCATCGACATCTACCAGGAGTATTTCGACGACGAGGAGGCGGCGGAAATGATGGACGAGGCCCCTTCCGCGAAAACCATCAACGTTTTCAGGTAGCTCTGTAGCTAGGCAGGTGTCTGGCCAACCTCTGCCACCCCCGTGGGTGCCCCCAAAGGCAAGTCCTTTGCAGCCACCGTGTGCTGTGGGTACCGTGGTCTCTGTGCTCAGCGCTTCATAAGAGGCAGAGCCGTAAGGCGCCAGCAGAAAAGCGGTCCCTGCCCTGGGGGCGGGGGCGGTGATGGCAAAGGGAGGGCAGACCCTGGGGAGAGACTCACAGCGAACGTGCCAAGCTGTGTACAAGCGGGGGCCAGCTCCTGCAGCGTAGGGCAAGCACAGACCACCCGCCTCGTCCCCACTCATGGGCGTGCGTATGCGGACAAGCTCGAAGCATGGCAGGTGGACACAGTGTGTGGAATCACCGTACGTGTGGATCGCCACCGCGGCAGGGCGTGCCCTAGCCAAAGGTCGGAACAGGCTAACTCCATGGCGGGGGACTGGTCCTAGCGACCCCAGCGCGCCCGCACAGCGGGACGCCACGCAGCTGACGAAATGAACAGGGCAGCTCCTTTCATGCCAAGCAGGAGTGGGTCCCAAGATTTATTATGTGGAAACCAAACCAAACCAAACACAGTGCGGAACAGTGTGTGGAGAGTGCAAGTTTTTGTTTGAACGTACATACGAGTGTTTGTGCAGATGGTCCCTGATGACTTTTTGGCGAGCGATTTTTCAACTTTACGATGGTGTGAGAGTGAGACGGGTTCAGTAGAAACTGTACTTTGAGAACCCATACGGCCATTCTGGCTTTCACTTCCAGTTCAGTATTCCATAAATTACATGAGATCCTCAACACTTTGCTATAAAATAGGCTTTGTGCTAGATGATTTTGCCCGACCATAGGCTAATGGAAGCGTTTGGAGCACATTTAAGGTAGTCTAGGCTATGATGTTCAGTAGGTTAGGTGTATTAAATGCATTTTTGACTTCTGAT
Source organism: Propithecus coquereli (assembly GCF_000956105.1). Classification (NCBI taxonomy): domain Eukaryota; kingdom Metazoa; phylum Chordata; class Mammalia; order Primates; family Indriidae; genus Propithecus; species Propithecus coquereli. The sequence goes on from NW_012153729.1 coordinate 6,388,411, forward strand.
ATTTTCAACTTACAATGGCTTTATCAGGACCTAACCCTGTCTTGAGTCAAGGAGCATCTGTATATGTGTGTATGTGTGTACATGTATGTGTATGCTTGACATGTGGAGAATGCCCATGATTTTGGACTTCTGGCCTCCAGAACTGCTCTGTTGCTTTGAGCCACCTAGTTTGTGGTGCTGTGGTACAGCAACCCCAGGAAATTAGTGCACTGACCTACAACAGGGCCTTTGAGCACACTTGTTGGGTGTTGGAAGGAAGCCCGTGGGAAGGAGAGCTTGGGGACAGGGGTGGGGTGAGGACGGGGAAGAAGGACACCTCGTCCGTGGAGACTTGGCAGATGCGGTCGCCTTCGTGGACGTGAAGGGGGCAGAAGTGAGGGTGACGGTGCCTGGTGGCCTCGTTTTGTCCATGAAGTAAAAGCAAGGTGGTCCATGCAGAAGACCGGAACAGAGGGAGGCATGGATGGTCACCCAGGGGAAAGGGAAGGCCAGGCACCTCTGGGACCCGGCGCAGGCGTCAGGTCTTGGGTCTGGGTGACGCAGGATTACAGGGATAAAAGGCGTTTGGGAGGTGACTAATCTCAAGCGCCAACCCTGGGGGATTCATTTTGCTGCCACAACCCACTGAAGGTCCTGGAAGTATCTGGCTCATCCCAGCACAACCAGAAAGGACCCTTTTCTGATCCAGGGCAGAACTGTGACGTACACAGTGCGGCCAATGACCGCGGCAAGGCATGTGCAGGAGGGGGCATGGCGGGACAGGAGCTGCCTGTCCTGACCTCACACGTGGAGCACCCACGCAGGGCGATGCATTAGAAATCACCCATCCAACCTCCGTGGTTACCAAAAAGGACACTGACCCCAGGTAGGCGACGTGCTCAAGGGCACACAGTGGGCGGGGGACCCAGCCAAGGATGGGACTCTGGTCTCCTGAATCCCAGCCTGGCTCTTTCCTCTACGATGATGCCCCCAGAGTGGAGCCAGGGGGTCGAATCCCCCTGTGAGGAAGTTATGTCCCTGCTCACTGTCATTCATTCTTTCTGAGTACTTTAAGGAGAAG
>NW_012153729.1:6390194-6391611 GCF_000956105.1 Propithecus coquereli
TTTCTATTGTTTTAATTTTTATTATTACCTTCTATTTATGACTGGTGAGCTTGGTTTTCCATTTACGGGAGTCTTGTAAACTTCGTTTTTAAAAATAGATCGCTCTGAGTGAATGTGGTTGCTTAAATATATTTGAATTTTTTAAAAGGAAAACTCTAGTCAATAAGAAATTGGGGAGCCTCACGCTGCAGCCTCTGTCCGCTTTCCTCTGTCCTGAAGGGATCCCCAGGACATCAAGCGGACAGCCACACACCTGTCCTGGCACCCGGATGGCAACAGGAAGCTGGCCGTGGCGTACTCGTGCTTGGATTTTCAGAGGGCCCCCGCGGGCATGAGCAGTGATTCGTACATCTGGGACCTGGGTGAGGAGAAGCGGGGGCCTGGTGGCCAAGGAGGGCAAAGGGGCAGGGCTGGGGCCAGCAAGCCAAGGATGGAGAGGAGGAGCAGGAGGTGAGGACACACACAGGGCTGGTCCCCATAGGGAGGGGCAGGGAAGCCACTGTGTGGCCCCTTCCCTGTCTGGGCTCAGGCACAGCTGAGCGGAGCCAGATGAGAAGCAGGAAAGTCCCTCTGATTCCAGATCCTTAATCTGGGGCACGGAGGCCAGACACCACAGGACCCCAATTCTCAGCCCTTAAGGAGCGTATGAGTGCCCAGCGGACTGGGAAGGAACCCAAGGGGGAGGGCGAGGGGACTGTGCCTTTGTCCCACCTTTTCTGACACTCACCCTTAATTCACTGGCGGCAGAGCTCCACTCGGGAGCACAGACTGTTGTCTACGGAAGGGCTGGCTCCAAGGACAGGAGGCTGGAGTGGAGCAGCGGTGGTGGGCACCACCCTTGCAGGCTTCCCTCCTCACTACTCAAACCAACGTGTAGGTGCCACGCACAAAGCCAGCACCGGACACACTCGAGCAGCTCAACACACCTCACTGCAGCCCCGCGGGGTGGCCCCATCACTGTCTCCAGTCCACACACCCGGCTCAGAAGTTGGTGGGGAGCTGACTTTATGTAAAAACTTTCAGGTCAAAACCTCATTTCACACCAAACCTGGAGAATGGACTAGGAAAATAATTAAACACACACACACACATGCACACACGCACGCACGCAGACACACCACAATCCTGAGCGCCAAAAATAAAACCATCAGCAGAGCCCCTAGGGCCAAGAATGCCAGACTCTGGCCAAGGGGGACCAGAGGGTGCAGCCTGAGACGGGAGGGGCTTCCAGGCCTCCCCCAGCCACTCCCTGCCCCTACACCGACACCGGTAGAAGGGGTTACACTGGTTGACCCTGTTCTTTGCTTTCCAGGCCTTGTGGGATAACTTTTTTTTCTGCTTCATAGAAAACCCCAACAAGCCTGAACTTGCTCTGAAGCCATCTTCGCCGCTGGTCACCTTGGAGTACAACCCCAAA